>NC_053164.1:44842548-45010048 GCF_016835505.1 Polypterus senegalus
CAGTTTTACTGAGAATGTTTTGCACATCAGACATGAAAACCAGAAATCTATAAAATGGACCTGGATCTATGGCCCACAGTCTCAAACCCTGTCCTGTTGACTAATAGACTGGTCAGATCTTGGTTCAGATCTTCAGAAATAAGATGATATGGAATCTGCTATCCTTTGCTGTTTCTCCCAGTTCACTGGGGCCACTCATATTGCAACAAATGTAGCAAAAACTAAACCCTCAATTATACCTGTAAAGAGACCGACAATAATGGGATGTATTTATGTAAAAACAATAGACCAAGCCATGCTCTGGGAGAAGGGAGAATTGCATGAGTGGTACAGGGCGGCAACCTCTGTGCCCCTACACATGTGCAGAATAAAAAAAGACCTTTATTATAATTACCGCAATTATTTTAATAGCAGAGGTTTAAGTTTGAATGGACTTAAGTACTTTACACATCCATTAGTGAACAAGCCTGCCTAATAAGGGTCATGGGGCTTGGACCAGACCAGGTTCCAGTTCATTACAGGAGAAACTTGCACAAACATACTCACTCATATGGCTCTAGGTTGGCTTAACATGCCTCTGGATGTTGGGAAGAAAACAATTTTACACAGAGAAAAACCTCAACATGGGGAGAATATATAAACAGTAACCAGGGCAGGGACTGATCCCAATACTCTGAAGCTGTAAGTTAGCATGGCTAGCCACTGTCCCTTAGACTTAAATATGAGTATGAAAAGTGTAGAGATTCACAATACTATAAACAATACTTTAGAAATTAAATTAGGAAATCACATTTTTCACAAGTCAAATGTCAAGCCTATGAGCCCATGGCATTCTTCACACCATCATGGCTCATTTGGGGCTGAAAACCATGGCTGAGCCACAAGTACAGGCTGGGCTGTTTGTTTTCAATATTAATTCATGTTTTAAAATCTATTGGAGGTGCTGTCAGTCTTTACACTTGAGAGATGTGCCTAGCTGGAACTAGAAAGAAGACCCAGACCATCACCTCTAAATTTTATGTAACAAAAATATGTTGTATAGTCTTGATGGGATCTGTATTATGTCTTTTCATTCATACATAGTATACTACAATACTGTTAATAATACATTATGCAGTATAATACAGTATTCTACAATACATTTTCTGCTGGAGACACACATTGTGCAAAGTGTTACTGTTTGTCGTCTAAAAAAGATAACTGACCAGTTTTTAACTCATATAAATAATGAACAGTGTAAGTGAAAAAGAAAACTGTTTCATTTCAGAAAAACATAATATTTTGGTTGAAATTTTTTAATTACCTAGAAGTAGGGTGACCAGATATGCCCAATTTCCCAGGAGAGTCCTGTTCAGTCTAAAAAGGTCTTGTCCCAGAATATTTAAAGAAATGGAATTATTCCGAAACCCTTAACTCTCTTCCTGCTATGCATGTAGGATGCAGACTGTCATATGATTCCTGTAATTAATGAATCAGCTAACTGTGAAACAATTTTTTCATGCATAAAATCTTTTAGAATGGTCTCCCTCTCTGTATGTTTACATTGCTGCAACTATTATAATTTTTAAATTTGGGATGGATTTTAACATGACATATTTAGAATCATGGCTTCATACATTTTCGTGGATATTCTCATTTATTTGTATTGTAGTTTTCATTACAATATACTTATGTTAACTTAATTTTATTGTGCTATTGTGTTGTTTTTCCTGTTGCATGCCAAATGACTTTGTGTTAAAAACAGCAATATAAAAATAAGTTTCGTGCTTCTTTTCCCTTCAACTTTACCTATTTCTTGTCAGCTGTCATAATTAATGGCATCTGCTGCTAAGCTTTGACAGACAGCTCTGTTTGCTCCCTCAGTGAGACTTCAGCTGGAAAAATGAATGAAATCTGAAAAGAATATTACCTCTGAGAAAGAGCCACATATCTTCTTATTAACCGTTTGTCTTTATCCGGAAGAAGAGAAACACAGGCTGAAACACAAAACCAGATTCTTATAACACAGTACTTTCCTTACATTGTGAAGTAGATACATCTGAAAAACTCATCAAGGGTGCTTTTAAACATGTATATAGTTTACATTAGAAAATCACCTCTTAATCTTAAAGGCTCAGCTCTTTTAATCTTTTCTCATAATTCATCCTCTGTAGTCCTGGAATGAGCCTAGTCACTCTTCTTTAGCACTGCTATGTCCTTTTTGTAGTCTGAAGACCAAAACGGTAGACTGTACACCAGATGAGGCCTCACCAGTGTGTTATTAAGCTTGAGCATAACATCCTTTACTTGTACTTGTATAGGTTGCTATATAACCTAATATTCTGTTAGCTTTCCTAATGGCAATAGCGTAGAGTCCACTACAATTCCTAAATCCTGGTGTACTCTCGATTTTCAGACCTCCCACTTTATGTTCAAACCTAACAGTTTTACTTCAAATGTGTAAAACCTTACACTGACACGAAACTTCATCTAAACAAATCGGCCCAAGCCTGTATGCTGTGCAATTCCTTCTGTAATGATTCAATGGATTCAAGGTTACCTGCTATTTCACCTTCTTCATATTATCTGATAAGATTCCACTCAGCATCACCTTCTGCTTCCTGTGTCTCAGCCAACTCTGTATCCATCTACACACTACATCCTGAACTCCCACTTCTTTTAGTTTGATGCACCACCTCTCATGTGGCACCTTATCATATGCTTTCTGAAAGTCCAGTTAAATAATATCATAAGCTCCACTTTGATCATACCCTTTTGTTGCTTCCTCAGCATGTTAGTAAAACATAACCTCCCTCTTCTGAACCCATGCTGACTGTTCAGAAAAACTCCTGTACTTGCCATGTGCTGCTCAATCTTATCCTTAATAATTCCTTCCATTAATTTTCCTGCTATGCGCTGGCTTACTGGCCTATAGTTGCTTGGATCTTCCCCGTCGCACTTTTCATATAATATAGTATAATATAATATTTGTGTGTCTGCCTTTTGCCAACCAGGATCCCAAGCAGTTTCATTGTGTGGTGGATGCGGCAATATGCTGTACCAATGCATGCTCCCCAACCTGACCTGACCTGCAATGACTTCCTAAAAATGTGTGAAGGGTTTATATATGTGCTCACTAACCTCCTTAAAATCTCGAGGATAAATATTATCTGGTCCTGGATATTTATTTGATTTCAGCCTATTTAATCTGAGCAGTGCTTCTCTCTCTACAATTTCTAAATCACTTAGTACATCCTTAGTAGTTCCTTTTACCTCATTTGTGAAGACCTCAGAAAAATACTTATTTAGAGCATCCACTATTTTACTGTTTGTATTTTTTAATTCCCCTTAGCTATTCCTGATGCACTTCATCTCCTCCTTGACTTTTACTACTAAAATACTGAAAGAATCTCTTTGGATTGTCTTTTGCCTTATCTGCTATACTCTCCATCTTTTAGCCTCCCTAGTACCCTTCTTAATGGTTGCCCTCATGTTCTCATATGCCCTAGGATTCACATTGGTGTTATTAGTCTTAAACGCCTTTTACAGCTGTTTTTTCCTTTACAGTTTCTTTTTTTTTAAACTCTTTATTAACCCACTGCAGTTGTTTTTAATTTCCTTTTAATTCCAATTTTAGGTATGTATTTGTCCTGCATTGCATGTATAACATTTTTAAACCTGTTCCACTGCTCCTCAACTATCTCCACACTTAAAAGCTTATCTCAGTCTATCCTCCTTAGACATTGCCATATTTGCTCCAAATTTGCCACACCAAAGTTTAACTTAACAGTTTTAGTTTCTGCACCTGCACTCTAAGGGCTCATTTATACTTCACGCTTAGAACGCGTACGCGCCCGCATCATGGCTGCCACGCGTTCTCAGCGTTCATTTGATGCGTCCTCTGAGCAGGTCCTCAGAAATTAATGCGATGTGTACACGAGTTGCAGTACCAGCAAAATGTCAGGGGGCGCAGTGTGATAAAAGTCGGAATGTGACATCAGAGTCTCTGGTTACTATCTACATTTGACAGAAAGCCTCTATGTGGATCTTGCGGGATGTTTGATGAATATTTCGATGTGGTCAAGCAAAATGCCGACATGCAAATGCATTTGTGGTGCTTTATATTCAAGCGTTGCATAGTCCCGATTGTAATAACACGATACATTTTAAAAGTCTCACATACCATCTTTTGTGCCGTCTTTTTTTTTTTGCAACTTCACAACAGCAACATAATGTGCAGTGCTGTATTTGAGCCACAGAGAGAAAAAAAATTAAGGACATGGTGAAAACGTGTATTTCGTGATTAAAGTGAAAATTTCAGCTTTAATCTCGAAATGCCCACTTTAACTTCGTAGTTTACTGTATCATTAAAGCAGACCGTCATAAACGTCATCCCAGTTTTTAATCGCTACGAGCTTCTTGGACCTGACAGCAACGACAAGCAACAATAGATCACCACACAGAACGCAATAAATGTATGATATTCCAACTCTCTGCAAATTTAGAATCTTTAAGATTTATACTTGATATCACTTTTATGATGAAATGCTTTAAGGTATATTTGTTACATTTTACAGATAAATCGTTAATTTCTTTCAAATAATGAATGCTGTTAATAATTACACACATGGGGTTGACATGATGGAGGAGTGGTAGCACTGCTGTCTCGCAGGGAATCACGTCGCTGGTGTTCCCTGCCTGGAGTTTACATGTTTTCCTGCTGGGTTTCTACAGTGTGCTCCGATTTCCTTCAAAAGATATGCAGATTTGGAGATTTGGTGCCGCTGAAATTACGCCAGTGTATGTGAGTGCTTGTATTCACCTTGTGATAAGCTGAGGCCCCATGAAGGGATTGTTTCTGCCTCATGCCCAATGCTAGCTGGAATGGACACATCACATGGATTGATGGATTTAATCATTAAACATCCTTTTCAGAGATATTGCGGTAAGGTGTCATCGGAATTTAATTGGTGTTCCAGGCAATTCACAACATAGAGAAGCTGAACCTGTTCTCTCTGTGATGATATCTCGCACTGCCACCTGCTGGATTCCTCCAGATTTATGTAAAGTATGCGCGCAAGAATAAACAATAAACACTTGTGTAGCAGGAGCGTCCGCTGCAGCATGCGTCGCGCCGCATGAAGTATAAACCCTGCCTTACAAAACACAGAGAAATGTGTTATATTATGGTCACTCAACCCTAAGGGTTCAATCACCTAATTCTATCCTGATTTAGTGTCCAATATTGTGTTCTATATTGTCAAAGTGTGCGTTTTTATACAAAGTAAAATTAAGCTTTATCAGACTTTGCCAATTCTGGGTAACAGGGCATTGCAACATCAGGCACAAGCTGGAAACCAATGCTAGACTAGTCCATCACTGATTCCACTTTCACACATGTGCTCCCACTGTCACATTTCCCAACACATATTCTTGGGATGTGGAGGAAAATTGGAATATCCACAGAAAAGCCCACACTGACACAGAGAGAATGTGCAAACTCGACAATGACAGTGACTGTGTGTGGCATTTGAACTGAAGACACTGGAGGCGATAATACAACAAGGCATAAGTGAATACTGTGTCAACATTTTTCAGAGGAGTTTCTGAATTACTTTTGCTTCCTCCTCAGTATCTGCTTTTCCTCCAATTTCAGCATCATCTGCAAACTTCACATGTTTACTAACTATGCCAGAACCTATGCTATTAATTTAAATTTTAAAAATTAACAGTCCAAGGTCAGGCCACGTGAAGCTTTCTCCTTTGTCCCCTGCCAACTAATCCACTTGAAATACATTTTTTTAAGTTATCTCTGATGCCAACTGCTTTTAGTTTCAAAATTAATCTTCAATGTGAGAACTGTATCAAAGGAAAGTCTAAGTGCATTATGTTACATACGTTTGCTTTCTGTCGATTACTGCGGTCAAATAGATTGATTTGATGGGATCTTCCTCTTATAAACTTTTGCTGACTGTTATGTTGTTTAATATTTTCATAATATATTTTCAGACTCCCTGAAGGCTTTAGCAAAGGAGAGAATTAAAACAAAACCTAGTGTCATTATGAACAATGCTGCACATCCTCTCCCTGACACCCTAAACCAGAGGACTTTCAGTCAACAAATTATTCATCAAAAGTATGTCAAGAAACACTACTGGGGCTCCTTTATACCAGCAGCAGTATACCTGTATAATGCCTCACCGTGAGTGGGACTGCCAAGTCATAAGTTTTCTTTCTTTTAAAATTTTCCTTCCTTTTAAGTCATTCCGGTGCGTATTCAGACCACAGTGTGTGTATATAGTATATATATTTATCTAAAAGCTTCAGTAAAAAGCCAAATTTCCCCCTGGGGACAATTTCTTTCTTTCTTTTCTTTCATGGCCGGCCTGTACACTGGTACTGTGACTGCTGTGCAGAGTGGGGGCAGGCCCTCTGTGTTTTTCCCAGTTGATTCTGGGGTTCGTCAGGAGTGTGTTATTGCTCCTACTCTGTTCAGTGCTTGTATGGACTGAGTGTTGGGCAAGGTCGTGGGGTCCAGCGGCTGTGGGGCATCTGTTGATGAAGAAAGATTCACGGATCTTGACTTTGCAGTCCATGCTGTGATTTTCGCGGAGTCAATGGAGGCTCTGATCGGGGTGCTCGAGAGACTGAGTGAGGAGTCAGAGTGTCTGTGCTTGCGAGTGTCCTGGATAAAAACCAAGATCCATTCCTTTAATGACCTCTTGGGCACAGCCATCAGCAGTGTGTCTGTTTGCGGAGAGAGTGTTGACCTTGTTGAGAGGTTTACTTACCTTGGCAGTCATGGGTCTGGTGACTCTTCCTCTTCCAGATTGGTAGAGCGGGGGGGTCATGAGGTCGCTGGAAAGGGGTGTGTGGTGCTCCCGATATCTATGCAAAAGGATGACGGTCCAAGTCTTTAGAGTCCTGGTGCTTCCTGTCTTGCTATATGGTTGCGTGACAAGGACGCTATCCAGTGACCTGCGACGAAGACTGGTCTCCTTTGGTACCATGTCTCTCCGGAAAATCTTTTGAGTACCGTTGGTTTGACTTTGTGTCGAATAAGTGGTTGCATATGGAGTCCTGAATAAGGCACATTACCTGCATTGTGAGGGAGCGTCAGTTACGGCACTACGGCGATGTGGCGTGTTGTTAAGAGTAAATTTCGCACAAACATTAGGAAGTTTTTCTTTACATAAAGAAAGATAGACACTACCAAGTAGTGTGATAGACAGTAAGACATTAGGGACTTTTAAAACTAGATGTTTTAAAACTCAATGTTTTCTTGGAAGAAATAAGTGGATAGGACTGGCGAACTTTGTTAGGCTGAATGGCCTGTTCTCGTCTAGAGTGTTCTAATGTTCCCTGAGAGTGAACCAGCTCGTAAGATCCTCATTGTTGAGGACCCGAGTGGCTGGACCAGGCCAATGGGTCGCCCACGTAACACCTGGTTGTGGCAGATAGAGGATCATTTCCGAGGGGGTGGGACTGGACCGTGTGTCTGCCTGAGAGGTTGCAAACCGGGATCCCGAGTTGTTTCGTCATCTAGTCGGTGCAGTAACACATTGTACCAATGCATGCTCCTCTACTTGACTTGACTTCTAGTGCAATTTCAGAAAAAATTCAGAAACACTGCTAACTCAAACCTCCAGAGTCCTAGGTTTAAATCCTGGTAAAGTGCAGTTTCTGTGAATTCTGCATGTTTTTTTTTTCTCCAGGCATTTCCTTTTCTCATATATCAAAAAAGATCAGTTCATTGCTGATTCTAAATTGGTCCTGAATGTGGTTCTGTGGGTTCCATGATCCATAGTCAGTTTCAAGTGTTACACTTAAACCTACCTGAACTGAATTAAGTTGTTTAAAAAATGGAACAATGGATGGCTAAAAAATTATATGTTTAAAATATCTGTTCTTAGGACTGGTTAAAAGATGTATGAAACTTACCAAATATATTAAAATTAATTAACAGATGTTTTCTGTGCAATGTTAAAGCTCCTACCATTAATATTCTATTAAAAGAAAGAATTAAACATAGATGCATCTCCACAATTATAGACACAAAAAAGTGAATTTCTAACCTTGTGGTCACCCATACAGACATTTGACCCTATTGTATCATACGCCAATCCATTGTTCTCACATTCTTCCTCTGGTTCCTGGGGTAACAGAAAAACTCAGTTACATAAAATATTCCATTTAAGTGAGGGAGGGAAAAAATCAGCAGAAGGACCACATACTCACTCTGTATATTAAGACCTTGGCAGAGTGGGACATGAGGACTCGATCACACCAAGATGGACAGCGTGTATTCATGTATTGCGTAGGTTTGCCATGGTCTTCACTGTATGGGTAACTGTGGGTGAATAATGTCTGAAATCAGCTCAGCAAACAAAAACAGTGTGGGTAACCAGAGAAATATGGAGATAGAAAGGTAAAATATAAGGCAGGAAAGTAAAGAAGCAAATATAATGAAAGAGACAGATTAAAACATTTTAGATATGAATATAAACAAATGCACTAATAGAAATGTCAATACAGAAGATAAAAGTTTTAACTTATACTTACACTTACATTATACATACACACATTGTTCACATGCTGGTATAAAAGAAATGAGAGGTGAGCATCTAATCCAGAGGAGGAGAAATACTCACCTAAGAAGTAAAATTGACAATGACTGAGCCACTGAATGGTGGAACCCACTTCGTGACCCATTTCACTGGATGGTAGTTCCATGCCTTACTGTGGGAGTGCAAAAAAACTCCTTATAAGACAAACTACATGCCTCAAGCCACTGGGTGACATTTAGAATACCCAAGAATTGGAGCTGAAGCACCATTCTTGGCATCTGGCCCTTTAAACAAAGGGGAGGGGTACAAGAGGCACAGTGCCCTGGTTGTTGGTTCACCAGACTACTAGTGTGAGTAAGGAATAAACAGTAAACCTTTTATGAAAGACTTGAATGTGAGAAAGGGTGAGGTGCAGTCATGCCAAACATGCCTATTTACAGTACATTGTTACTTTATTTCTCATTACCTTCCATTATTTAAAAAAAAATAATTTGTACTGAAATCATTTAGTCAATACTGAAATCAAACGATGGCCTGAAATCCAGTCCCAAAGATCACACTTACAATGGACATGTATGTATCTCTGATGTTATTGCCACAAATGAAAAGCAACACTATTACAAATATTGGTGAAAGCTATTATTGATGATGCTTTATCAACAGAATACTGCTTCAATTGCAGACTATATTTTACGATGTGCATTTGGTCACTTGGTGATTGTCTGGAGTTTAACTAGCTGAACAGGAGAGGCGTTACCTGGGTGGAAATAAAATTTCTTCCTCAGTCAAGATGTCTTTGAAATGGTTAATTTCCTTATCATACTTCAGAAGCTGAAACATAATCAGAAACCAATTAATTCTCACATGTGTTGCTTGGATTTCAATCCAAACAGTTCCTATTCCTGTAGGCGTCTTAACTGATAAAATTAAACTGGTCACACCTTAAGAGTCACATATGGTTATCATCAGTTGATCTTACTAATTTAACTAAACCAGTATGATGTTCAAAATTAATATAATTATACACTGTACATGAGCAACATTAAACTACAGATGAGGCATCAATTAATATTTTAGCTAAAGTTGCTTTAGCATTTTAATGAAATCTCTGCACAGAGGCATATTTGGAATAGCTGGTCACATAAAGGGAGAGTAGGAACCCAAGGGAAAGGCAAAACTGTTATCACAGGAGAGGCAGGAGTTCACAAGCCAGGAAGGTTAGAGAAATCGAGGCTCTCAAAATCCAAATGTAAAGCAAACTCAAAGTTAGGAAACAAAAAAGGTTTTCAGCCACAAGGCCCTTCACTAGCTTGGGTTTCTCTCCCCTAACTGCAATAATGAAAAAACGTGCAAAAGTTCGCTGATGACATTGCTATTGTGGGCTACATCAGGAGTGGGCAGGAATAGGAGTACAGGAAGCTAATCAAAGACTTTGTTAAATGGTGTGACTCAAACCACTTACACCTGAACACCAGCAAGACCAAGGAACTGGTGGTGGATTTTAGGAGGCCCAGGCCCCTCATGGACACCGTGATCATCAGAGGAGACTGTGTGCAGAGGGTACAGACATATAAATACCTGGGAGTGCAGTTGGATGACAGATTGGACTGGACTGCCAATACTGATGCTCTATGTAAGAAAGGTCAGAGCCGACTATACTTTCTTAGAAGGTTGGCGTCCTTCAACATCTGTAATAAGATGCTGCAGATGTTCTACCAGACAGTTGTGGCAAATACCCTCTTCTACGCGGTGGTGTGCTGGGGAAGCAGCATAAAGAAGAAGGACGTCTCACACTTGACATCTGTAGCAGAGCGACGGGAACTAAGCAAACTCCTGTCAATCATGAAGAATCCACTGCATCCACTTAACAGTGTCATCTCCAGGCAGAGGAGTAGCTTCAGTGACAGACTTTTGTCACTGTCTTGCTCCACTGACAGACTGAGGAGATCGTTCCTCCCCTACACTTATGCGACTCTTCAATTCCACTTTCGGGAGTAAATGCTAACATTATTCAAAGTTATTGTCTGTTTTTACATGCATTTTTATTACTCTTTAATTTAGTATTTTGGTTTTTTTTGTTTTTTGTATCAGTATGATGCTGCTGGATTATATGAATTTCCCCTTGGGATTAATAAAGTATCTATCTAACTGATGAAACACAAACTTTTTGTTAATCTTTCATTTCAACACTAGGATGACAACAGATGCACACCTATATAGGTGGGGGATAAGCATCATCACCTCAGTGTCAGTTGACTGTTCATGGACATTAACATTAATTTGAAAGCATGACCATGGCCCAACACACAGGGTTTCAATATGGTGACAATTGTCTCAAAAAAAGAACACAAATGTTGTGTAATCAGAATGATAAAATAAATAAACCATAAATACAATTTTCAATATCCAAAAATTAAACATGAAGGTTCCTGGAAAGTCACAATGTTAATTCATGACAGAATTCAATTTACAAATTTAAAATAATGTGTGATTTGAATGATTTTTCTCCCATCTCATCTGTAGATTTTGTTGATTTGGTAATTGAGTTCCACATCACTGAAAATGAATCCTGACTTTCAACATCTGAAATGAATTTAAATTAAAAGGTGATGAGGTTGGCACATTTAAGAGAAATTTACACTGGTATTGGTTGATGGGAGTCCCATTTCTAGAATCTGCTGTTATTTGTTAACATTGGTTATTTAAAGATTTCTAGAAATGCTTACCGCTTGGCCATTGTTCTCATGGAAGGCTGCCTTGTGGAGATACTCAAACAACTTTGATTCAATGTGAAGGAGCACCTACAATAAAATTATTAAAAAAATAGTTTTATAGAATCATACTGGTCATTTGAAAAAGGAACTGATGATAAAATGTAGCACAACTACCAAAGGGACTGACTGAACTGTGTCTGCTGTGAAGCAGAAAGGTATATTTGAAAAATGCATTCTGTGTATTGTCGACTTACTGTCTTTTTATCTAGAAATGGTCATGATCCATTCAAACAATAGCCATCATTTTCTGAAGACGTATTATACCATTCTGACTGAAAAGGACAAATAATGATCATAACATACCCTATCCACAGCTAATGGGGTAGAACTGCTCTTGCTCTGTTTATGTCTGACCTTTCAATGTGAAACTCTTTAAAAGTTCAGTATTCAAATTCAGATGGGTGAGCAATAAATGGCTTCAAATTACCAAAAAAATTAGATCATGCTTGATAATGTTTTGTTTTGAAAAAATATTTGTTATTTACTGAGATATTAATGGTTTCTATCAACATCACAGGCACAAAAGTTAGAAACAGTGTCACTTAAGTTCATGCCAAATTACTCGTTTTTTCAGCAATTTTCAGTCAATTTCCGTGACTTTTAGTTGTGTAGTCTGCCATCCCCAGTGACTCAGTCAGACCGGTCTGTGACTTGAAATGGAAAACCTAAGCAGTATTGATTTTGTCTTAAGTTATAGGGCCAGGCCCTGTTTATGAAAGAGCTGACAACCAACGAGTGCTCACCTTGTACAATGCACATAATGCAGCTATGAGGAATAAGGAATGTCTGGGTTTTGGACCTCACAAAGAGAAGATAGGCTCCTCTGTCTGAAGTCTCGCGTTTTTTGTATGACTACAGAATTGAAAAAAAAATCCCCATACCCAGAAAGCATTTGCACAACACCAGTTCTGTGAGGCTGCATGTTATTGGCTGTGAGAAAAAGGACAATCTTGAAATATTTTGGAAGTGTGAAACTGTGCTGGGAAATCATCATGCAATTTTCAGATGTTTAATCTGACATCCTCAGGTGACAACATCTCTAGTCATCAAATTTAACATCCCTCCAATTGCAAGTTGCACAATGTGATGCCGTCTTCAGATCCACACTTTGCCTGATAAAAAAGGGCAATTGCTTTGTTATCTGGAAAGCAATTTGTTACTAATTTTGTGATTCCTCTTTTCATTTACTGCCTTTATGTATTAAAGTGGGGATGTGCTGTCCTTAGAAAAAGCAAAAGAATGATGGCAACTACCTGAAATACCATGTAAATTAAAATTAAAAGTGAATCGAGACACACTAATGTGAGAATGGTTCACAACATGGCAGAAGTGAGACAATACTTACTTAATCCATGTATCCAATTGCCTAACTTACCTTGTGATCATTCTCTTTCTCTTCACAAATGATTTTTTCAACTTCATTGTTAGATCCAGTCTGGATGGTTTGGATGTCTCCCGAACTGCACACATTCTACAAAAATAAGGTAAATGATAATTTTCCTGTTTTTTATAATATAATTTGTGTTCACTACAGAACAAGACTATTGAGTAAATTCTTTTAGGCAAGCTGAAATAAAATATAGCAAGGAAAGGAGCTACCTCCAGAAAACACTCTCACCATGAAAGAAAAGTCTGATATTCTCCCCAAAGCAAACAAAGAAATAAAACAAACGAGTGTTCAGCTGAGCTGCTAGACTGCTTCTAAGTGGTCCGTGAAATTAAAAAGATTTGAAAATGATTAAAGATGAAGCTAGAAGAAAAAAATATTATGACAAAAGACAAGAGATTGTGACTAAAAATAACAGATGAAATGTTGCTCACTTCACTTTTCAAAAACATTTCAGATTAAAAATGGGCACAGCCAATCCAAGAGCGATTGTTTTCTGTGAACAAGTCTGGACTACTCACTGTAACATTATGAACTTGAAAACCTTCAAAATAAAATAGTTAACTTTGCAATTCAGATAACTAAATGGGCCTCACATGTAAGCTAATTAGACATGACAATGGAAGCAAGACACTGAAATCACAGTAGAATTAAACTGAAAAAATTTCTGAGAACATATAATAAATCAGTCATCCATAATCTTTTAAACAGGTGGCTTTTCATAAAGAAGGTTCATTCAAGGTAGAAAATAGCGATAATTAGAACGGCACGGCAAAATTTACCTCAACAAGGCTCTGTGTATCAAGGCGGAAGTTGAAATCTCCGAAAAGAAAGAAAGGAAGCAAACTGTATGTGTTATCTGATATCCTGTAGAAAGAAAAAAATACCAAATTAATTTAATATATTTAGTACCAACTATGACCAGTGCCAAAGCAGATCTTGAAAACAGAACTCTGTTGAAAAAAAATAAAGCTATAGTATATGATAAATTCACAAAGTGGTTCAGCATCAGGCCTGTACAGTGGTGCAGTGGTTACTGCTGCCACCTCACAATTCCTGGAGATGAGGGTCGAATTACAGCCAGTCACAATCTTTGTGGTGTTAAGCATGTTTTATCAATGTCTGCAGGGATTTTTCTCTGAAGACCCAAGTTTTCCTCCCACAAGTGTGAGTTAGGTTAACTGGTGACTGCCGTAATACCTCCTGTAGAGTTTGTTTCTGCTTTTCCTCTGGTGCTGCTGGGATAGGCACTGGCTCCTTACAGTCCAGTGATTGGATTAAGTGTGTTTAAACAAAATGGATGGATGGAAAGTATTCACAAATCAGCACTCTGCTTATAAAGAAGCCTTAGCTTAAAACAGATATAACATATTAAGAATTAAGGGACTCTCAATTTAAGGATGATGCTACAGCAGATTAAATTACAATTTAATATTATGAGTGCAAGCTACATTTAAGGCATAACAAAAAATCTGTTTATTAACTAAATCAAGTATTGTAAAAAAGAAATGACAGTGTACAACAAGTTGGGAAGGATGTTATAAAATATGAAGAGGTTTCTTCCAGTAATATAAGGCATGTATGAGTAGTGAGCATAATTTGATATGTCACCAATTAGTCCCCAAAGTAAAAGCAGACTTATCTGTGAAGAGGCTGAACTGCACAGGCGGATTGCTGTTAGTAACAGCTCTTTATTTTTTGTGTACTGTTGTGTGTCCTAAACCCTGCTGAAGGTAGATGAGACCCTAAATGTTTCACTAACACTGCAAGTAATTTAATTATAGTACATTTTCAACTAAGTATACAAGATCCATTTAAATATGATTTTGCCACTAACACACTGAAAAATATTGCTAGAACTTTATAAATGAGAAGTAAAGAACATCTAAAGAATTTCAACTAATATATACATTAAACTAATTTTTCTCTGTTTGTCATAATGAGATATAAAAAGCAATTGTATGCTGGAGTCTTTGCCTGAAGCATCACAGAAGAAAGTTAAGCAGTCATGAAATGCGATTTACATAACACTGTTTTAGGCTAACTAACATCCCAAAAAGCTTTGCATGTACAAATAAAAACAAGTTACATACACAAATTGAGTACTTCATTCTGGGTCTCACAGAAATAAAGGTAGACGTCTAAGCTTGAAATTTCACAGATTCAGTTAGCAATAATAACAATAAAAATACATCTTATTTAATAGGGGCCTATCTTAGAACTTAAGGTCACCTTGCAAAGAATTAGACAAAAGTATAAAATATATAAATAAAAGACAAAATCAAATAACTATAGAGGCAAAAAGCAGTAGCAAACAAAAAAAGAAAATAACTGGCTTTAACAGTAGTAAGATCATAGCTGGTATGCCAATTTGAAAAGATACTGTATGTGTTGAAAGTAGTTTTGAATTGTGTCACAGAGTCAAGTTGATGGATAACAGAGGGAAAAGAATTGGCAACTTGAGAATCAGTAAGAGAAAATGCTCTTGCTCCCACAGAACAGAGTTTGATGTGTGGTACAGCAGTAGGCCTGCAGATGAGGATCTAAAGGAGCAAGAGGAAGTATATGTCTATAGGAGATCAATGAAGTAGGGAGGAGCAAGATTGTGGACAGCTTTAAATGTTAAGGGCAGTATTTGGTGCTGTATTTGGTAGTAGAGAGTCAGAGGAGTTGGGAGAGAATAGGTATGATATGTTCAGTGGACTTAGAACAGATAATTACCCTTGCAGCGGATACTGACCCTTATGAAGTCAATCTAATCATTCTATAAACTACTCACCCAGCTGGACATTATGAAGAGTAAAACGGGAATAGTGGATACAGCAAGAGTTTAAACTGTTGCAAGGCACACTCACACACCCTTTGTTGGAGAAAATCTCTTTTATAATGTTTTAGCATCTTGGATTCTTAGGCTCAGAAGATTGTTCAAAATGTGTTACAGAAGCAGGTATTTTTCTAAGAGATCCAGCTGTTTTCAACTTATCCTTGAAAGGATGCCATAAGATTATCATTACAACAAAGGTGTTTTATACTGAATTTTGCCTATCAAGTTACAGTGTGCAGATGCTTCTCTAAGAAGCAGCTTATGACCTTGAGTCTCGGCACCATGAACATATTCCATTTTTCATGTTTGGATCATCCTACTTTACATTTTTAAGTAAATGTACTTGCCTACATAATATCAGCTTTATGCTAAATAGGCTCTTTTGTATTCATATCTATAAAAACATTATCTGAACAAAGAAGTGTTAGCATAGCTTTGAATACAATGCAAGAATGACATCTCCTTATAATAGCTCACCATATAGGCCCAATATGGATTTACCAGTTAGCCTTAAATACACATTTTTGCAGTGTTAAAAGAATTTAAGAACAAATGGAAGAAAACACAAAGAGATGGAGAGAATGTGCAGACAAAAAACTCTAGATCTGTTAAGCACTGGTCTTACCTACTTAATTGATTAAACCACTCCAAAAAAAACGCATTACAAGTGTCACCAAATCAGTATTGTCCTTAAACTGCAATAAAAACTTTTTCGGACAGTCCAATGGGTAACCTCATAGATTAATTCTTTAAAAAATACCTAGCAGAAGTGAGGCTCTGGATAAAATGAATGAATAGGCCTGCTCAAGGCAGACTGATGAAAAACTGAGAATTGAGGAAACCAAATTAATATTCCATAGTGGAATACAAAATGATACACAGACATCTGGTAGTAAAAGGAAAAGAACATTTTTAAGATTATTAATAACAGTGGTAGCAACTCACTGCTCCAGAGTTTTGGGTTTAAATCCTTGCCTGGTTAGTCACTTTGTGGGGTTTACAATTTTCTTCTCATTCTTGTGCTTGTGTTTCCTTATAGGTACTCTGTATTTCCTATGATGTGAGTGTAAGTACAATTTTGTGTGTGTTTGTGGCCTGTGATGCATTGAAACCCTGCATGATGCGTTCTGCCTTATCCATGATTTTTGAGGCTTCAAACCCTCAGTTGTAATAGGTTGACTTGAAAAGATGATAACTACTCAAAAAATGTATCCTCAGCCACTTGCCATCTATTAAAAATGTTCTTTTACTCTCAACTGCTTAGGTCATCTATTTGCCTCCAATAAAATGTTTATTGTCTTCTAGTTTTTCCATAAGAATGCACTAACATGTCATAGTAGACCCAATAGGTACTAGACCAAATCCTACTGCTACAGTACTTACCCGCAGGGTGCTATAAATGCAAATGCCACCCTTTTGAAACCAGTTCAGGCCAGCTGACTGTAGGTAGGAGATTATCATGGAGGCAGAGAAAGACATGAAACAAGTTTGTATAGCAATTTAAAACTATTAGAGTTCCCAGAGGAAAACCCATGCAGACACAGGAAAGCCATGCAAACTCAACTCAGTGATGATATACAGGATTCAAACCTATGACATTAGACCTGTGAGGCAGCAATGCTATCCACTCAAGATGTCTAATTCTAATATTTCTGTTCAACAATGTGTTTGACAGCCTCACCCTGGTGTGCTTGATACCATGACTGTTCCTAAAAAAGAAAAGTCTTTTGGTTTTCTCTGAGTCCTCCCCTCTCCTCACACACGTTCTTGATATATACATTACAGATGGTTGATTTGCAAGTCACAATTGTCCCAGTGTGAGTAAACTGTGTTTGTGGCAGTTTCTTCCACAATGAATAGGCATCCCATTCAGGATTGATTCTTGCCTGCCATCTGTTGCTGTTTCTAATTGTTCTACAATAGATTTTGTCTCATCCTTATCTTACAATGGAATAAGAAGGTTCAGAAAATAATGATGAAATATGGCTATTGACAATGGTGATATTACAGATAAAGATTTTGGTGCTGTATCATAAACTGTCAACATAAATACTTTTTTTGTTTTTACAAACAAACAATAGGTTTGATTCATGTTTTTTTTTCTTTTTGGTCTATACTAAAGTATTAGCACAGAGCTGAAATACAGACTATATATATTACACTTATTCTGAAAACATTTTATTGGCTTCCTGTCTCATTGAGGATTAAATATTGAATTTCTTTAACTGCTTTTTAAAGCTCACAGCACCTTCATGCATATTGGACTATCTTTAGTGAAGGTGTGCTACAATTTTCACTTAGATGAAGGGTATGCAAAATTGCTCCTGAAGTGCCGTAGTGGCTGCAGATTTTTATTCCAGCACAATTGCTTAACTAGAAACCAATCCTTGCCAATACCAGACTGTAAATAATTTTATGATGTGTTAGCATTTTCATTCTGCAATGTAAGGTCATACTTATATCACAGAGTTTTTCCTTTCCAAGGATATCATCCGAATGATTTGTAGCCTAGTCTGGATGACTGACTTTTAGTTATTTACTTTTCTGTTCTCTTCTTTGGAATAAATGTAGAATTCTATTTTGTATATAAGGAGCCATTAACAACAGTGTAAGACTAAAGTAGTTAAATTTGGGAAATTTAACAGGTGAGGCAACTAAAATGAAGCCTAAAAATGCTCCTTTAGCAATAAGTGCCTCAACAGCAATTATTTACTTTTTATTAAGAAACTAGGTTGGAAGAAAACCCTGCAGCCACCACAACCCTCCAGAACCAAACTAATACTAGTCCCCCTGAGTTAGAGTATCTAGTAATGGCCTGTATGATTTGCTAAAACATGAATATAAGGGGTAACCTTTTTTGTGGAACACCCAAAACTTGGAAATCATTATTATTTTATTATCTAAGAATCAACTTCAATTAGCAGTTTTGAGAAATAGCCTAAAATGTACTTTTTAATCTTGGTTTCTGTTAGTATTTTGTTCATGTTATATTATATTGTTTATCTTTGTTTAACAGAAAAATAAAAATGTCTAGTTAAGTAACTTCTTAGCACTCGTCTCTTTATAACTCATGTCTTGATTCATTTGTCCATGAAAAGTGCCTTATAATAAAGTTAATATTATATAAGTTTTTAAAGGAAAGATGAATCCAGTAGATTATTACATTTTGCACCTCCTATATAGTTTCATCAAGCATAAATAACTGTCATTAAAACTGGCTAAACAAAGTCTGCACTGTTTCCCTTCATTAAGGATGAATGTCAGCATGAAGAAGACCCCTTTCTTAACAACAGAAAAGTGCAATCACTATCCACTGAATGATAGTGTTACACAAAAGATTCTGGGTGACTTCACCTGTTAATGATATATCTCAAGGCCTTCTCTCTGTTTCCAGAGTACACGGAAGGGCTGCTTTTACATGCAATGAGGTTAGAGGCATCATGGAAAAGGTGGACATTCACCAGATCAAATCCACTGCAACAAAGAAAAAGATATAATCAACATGCTTAGGATCAATGGTGATTTTTTATAAAAAGTTAAAAACATATTAAATGAACTTTCAGAAATGCATCTTACGAACTTCCCAGTTTTTTAGCGTAAAACTTTTGAATATTTTTAACATATTTGCATCTTAGTGCCAATTCATGAAGAACACTAAACCATAAATAAGCACGTTCTAGTTGTTGTTCGTTGACTGTTTAATTATAACACATTTTTATCAGAAAGTTTAAAGAATGAAAGTATAAATGTCCTTCCTTACCTAGTAAGTTAGTTGTGAGTTGAACACAAGCACCTTCCATTATAATTACCACACTGTACAGAGCCTTCTATATTATTTAAATCTAAGGCTGCCTTCACGTGGTATGGGAGTTTAAGGAGGTCCATTCCACTTATACAATTTCTCCTTTCCACATTGCATTCAAATATATTTCTGGCCAGATTTTTGGGACAGACAGAGGAAAGGTTGCTTTTGATTTGCTATTTGGTTCTCATCAAAAGCAAATAAAAATAATCTTTAGTTTTTAAGTGAAAATTAAGGGCAAATTAATCACATTGAAAGTATTTTGTGTTACTGCAAATACAATTTGACCAGAAATATACTATTTGTGGCTGACCAGGTGATTTTTCTGTTTTATATAATTGATTAAGGTGAATAGTTAGGATTAGGTCACAACTTTAGAGGATATGAGTAACACTGTGTTCTCTGAATTGTACAAGCGCAAGCTCCCACTTTGAAAGCCAAACAATTGAAGTTTAGATATTTCATTGGTAAAAAACAAAGTTAACTCTATGCTACAATGTTACCGTACATGTTTTGTTGAGCATCTTCTAACACTTCCTCATTTCACATGTGATCTTTGCATGCAATCCTTCACTTCTGGAGGAATATTACCGGTCCACTTTGTAGATATATAATTCTTGTCTTGTTTTGGGCAGTCAATTTTCATGTTTTAATAAACAAATTATTTTTTTATTTTGGCTGCAATGTATCTTGTTGACAGATGCTACCTTGCTGATATAAGAATTTATATCAACCTCTGTGTCTCCATTGTTTTAAATTATACTTCACATGTATGTGTGATAATGTTTTAAATTAGTAATCATAACTAAGGTAGAAAACAGAAAATCACTGTCCTGCTAGAAGATAATACTCATCAGAACACCATGGGGCACTGTAAAACTGCATTAGCTTTTTCTACAATATTTATCATTGCATTGTGAAATTTCAGTTTAATTTCTGTCTCCTGCATCATATAAGAAGTTACTGCCATGTCTTATGGTATAAACTGCTATATTAAGCATGTTTTCAATTCAAGAGCATATTGTGCCATTTTAAGGGAAATGATTTCATGGGTAAAGTGAACAAGATGTGACATAGCCTCTCTCACGTATTTTCTTTTTCCGTCATTAGTCCTGATGAAACCTGCCTCTTCTGGTCAAAACCCCTTAGAAGATTGAGATATTTAAAGACTAACTTACTAGAAAGCACATCAGACTTGACATTTCTTTGATAATCTTTTTTCATCACAACCCTTATAACAGCTAAAAATGGAGAATACAATCTGGTTTCCTAACCATCTGATCTTTTACAGAATGTACCCAACAAACAATAATTAAGGTTAAATATATCCATTTTCTTCTTTGCTAATGATCACATTTTATCCCACTCAATTTCAAAGACTCCCACATGCCTTTTAACAAATTTCAGGTGGAAATTGACACAAGATCTTTTTCTGCAGCAGTTTGGATGATTTAAGTATCTTAAAAATGTACTTCCCCCCCAACTGGTATTTTTCAATGACCTTACCCAGATTGGCTTTGAATATCCCTTTGCCCTCAATGATACACTACAAAACGTGAGAATTCTCAGAGAAAGGTGTATTTAATCTGAACTCATGGGAAGTACATTTTCAAACACTGGTGGTCTGAAATAATCATGCGACCAGTAGTACACCAGAGATTATCTAAATGTATTCCAGCTAAGGGAGAAATAATACATGTAAACTGTGCTTTGTATAACACTCTTCACTGAGTATAGGTTGAGAACTCATTTACAAACAATGTGCACTAGCATATGGTATCAGTCATCCAACAGTCTCCAAACCCAGTTATCCAGTTTAAGGTTGTGGAAGATACCCAAGAAACATTGGGCACAATGAAGAAACTATCCATGGACAGAGTGCCAGCATAATAGGCATATTTCTGAGATGTTGGGAAATAAAACAGAGAAACACCAGGAAAATCCACACAGAAAAGAGAATGTGCCACTTCCAGACAGGCAGTGTCTAGAGCTGGGATTTAAACTCTGAAGATGAAACACAGCAGCAGTAATATGCCAACATGTTCTCTAGAATCAGTCACTTTCTGCATTATTAGCAAATTTAGTTTTGACTTAGACGTTATATATTTTCTAGGTTCATCAATAGCAAATACCCTAATTAAATACATTAACACTCCTCTTTATAACATGATCAAATGTCTGAGAATACAATTAAAGTAATGAAATTTAACTACAAAAAAAGTGCTAACTTTGAATTTACTGTATAAAAATGACGTGGAGACATTTTAATGTTGATTTTTACACTGAAATTGTGCACTTCTAGATGAAACCACTGTATTGAAGAAATTAAGGTAAATATTCTCATGAATGGTTCTTTTCATGATTGAATTAACATCTCAAACAGAAGATATGATGGGTGGCCTGGTAGATGTTAAAGCATGAAGAAAAAGAAGGCAAAGGGCAGAGGCAGGACCCAAAAAGGGCATATTAAAGACAGACCGTACACTGTTACGTACAATATAAGCTATCACGCCAGCATCACAGTAAAACTGGCTCTGAACTGATCTGCAAATCAGAACTAGGCTTAACTGTGACAGTTTTATTAAACACTGACAAATGGGTTTCTGTCACGTCTATCTAAACAACAAGATTAAAAATCACATTAAAACAACTCCAAAGCTGAACTCCAAGACTTTCAAACTTGTGTACCAATCCTGTTTCCAGAAGCTTTAAACTTTTAGGCAATGCAGTGTGTAAGTCAATGATGTCCCGTTTTTCAAGTCTGCATTGGGATCGATGTAGGAGGGTGTGCTGGGATGTGTGTGAAGGGGGAGGCAGGACAGAAAAGCTTTAGAGAAAAGTCCCTCTGGTGTGCACAAACAAACACCATTTATCACATAGACTTGGCACAGTCCCCTTTCAACTGTCAACAACCTCTGAATTAATGTTGAACTGACGACCAGCCTCTGTTTACCTAAACGGTGGCCCAGTAGCTTGGTCTGATATTTCTAATGACTGAAATTAGAGAGAAGAACAAATAGTTACTATTATTGTGGAAAAAAATGTTTGCTGACAGATGCTGGAGCCGGGCCCAGAGAAAGAAAGACAGACAGGAAAACTTGATAAAACTCTGATTGGAAACAAATCTGCAACATACAGTAGTAAAATCCTTTGCCAGTATTTTTAACTAGTTTTTCCTACTTTGTGCAAAAATCATGTGGTTATACTAACTTCGAGTAAATTTTCCAAAGTCTGACCTACAGATAAGATTTATTTGTGCACAAAGACACAGTGTCTATAATGCACCACCTCCTGGCACCTCTTATAACATTACTACTACAGAATGTGGTGCAATTGCAATTAAAAATGATGCAACCATGAACACCAGATAAGAATAAAATTGTGTGTGCATAAGCTTCCAACGGCTAAAATTTAATTCAACTAATACACCTCTGATAAGCAATTTTGAAGCACTTGGCAACTCTGCCAATATGTTTAGGTACCTTCAGAATACAAAACTACTGCAACAGGTTGAAGAAATATAGTCATATGGAAATTTACACAGATTTCAGAACAAAATTAGCTTACAGCTTTGGAGTTGATTTAATTATGTAAGAAATAAGAAACTATTAAAAGCGTTCACAGAATAAGCTCCAAAGTGGATTGAATACTATTAAAATGTATCTATTCTATACTTGATTCCAATTCATTTAAATTGTAACACAGGGGTTAGCACTGGTGCTTCCCAGATCTGGTGTCTTGCACTTGAGCCTCTTGCCAGGTGAGAAGTATGGAGTCTCTCCAGGGGAGGAGTTTGCATCTTCTCCCACTGTCTCTGTGGGTTACCGTCTGGGTATTCCAAGTTTTCCTCCCACAAATCAAAAGAAGAGCAAGTCAGATTAATCAACAACTCTAAACTGGTTCCTCTGTGGGAGTGTGTGTATATGTATGCTCTGAAATAAAATGGCACCCTGTCCAGGTCTGTTTCCTGCCTTGTGCCCAGTAGGCTCTGTCACTCAAAGATGCTCAATTAGATTAGGCTGATTTTGAGAACATTATGCTGTGCTATTTAGTGCCTTTAATACATCTAAATGAGGCATTTCTCAACATAATTTTTCATATTGAGACTTGCATGTGCTGGATTGCATTTTAGCTACTCCTTTTATGCTCTTTTTTGTAATTTTTGTTTTTATTTCGTTAAGTTGAACCTTCAATTTATAAAGATTCATCTGTTGCTTTGTCTTTACAAAGAGGTTTCTCTCGTTTGTGAGGAATTTAAATTTGCAAAGTATTTTTTGAACTGTAAAAGCCACTTTTCCCATTTTGTGCCTAGCTTATTTAAAAGCTTTAGCTAGTAGTTAGGAACTGTCTGGGCTGGGGTGAGCTTCTACCGAACTAGACAGTGAAGATCCTGGCCTTTGCTTTTTTTTGGCATGTTTGAAGGTCTCACATACATTTTGTCATATTTGTGATTGTTCAGAACACCACAGGTATGCATGTTAGATTAACTTGCAAATCCAAGTTAGCCCATAGTAAGTGAGTATGGATGTCAGTGTATATGAGACTCGGTTCTAGCAAACTTGAGGCTTACTTGTTTTGAATTGGAAAATGGATAGACGGATTCATATTCAAATTTTAAAATATTAATTGTACTTTTCTCTGAATTTTGTAGCAGGATTTTAAAGTGAGCAAATTCCATCATGCTACAATAATGTAGGAAAACTGAAGTAATGGCTGCATTTTAGGATATGAGGTAACTCCAAGTGCTGGGTTAGAGAGGCTGGAGTGACAAGTAGGTTTGGGTATGGCAGGCCTTTCCCATTAATTAGCACAGGACCGACTAAAGAGGTACTACATTTTGGTCCACTGCATCTATTATCACACTTAAGCATCTCAACAAAATATATATAAAGCAGCTTACCATAGTGACTATTGATGCAAGGTATTGATGGACACTTTTTACAACTAAAACATAGTTTGGCTGGTTTTTCCTTGAGCTAGAAGTAGATATGGAATGGTCATCTGTGTGGTTAACAGTCCAGTGCTTTAACTACTAAGCCACAATACTTGTTTAGAGGAAATGTTTCAAATTATCTATACTAATAAAAGGCAAAGCCCTCACTGACTCACTCATTCATCACTAATTCTCCAACTTCCCGTGTAGGTAGAAGGCTGAAATTTGGCAGGCTCATTCCTTACAGCTTACTTACAAAAGTTGGGCAGGTTTCATTTCGAAATTCTACGCGTAATGGTCATAACTGGAACCTATTTATTCTTCCATATACTATAATAGACTTCTGCTCGATGGCCGTGGGAGGCGGAGTTACGCCTCCCACGTAATTTAGTGCCTGCCTATATAAGGCCGTCCGTCAGCGGCAATCCAATAGAAACACTGCCGCTAAATATTCACGGGTGAAGGACTGTGCTTATGCAGACGAAGATGAGATGGTCAGGGTGGTGTTTGCCACAAACTCAGCGAACCTGCAAGATAAACTTTTAAGTGCCAGGTCTTAGCAAACATTAAATACAGCCGTGGGCATCGCACATGATGGCACCAGCACAGCTGGGAAACTTTGATGCATGTACACCGAGCGGCTCACGTGAACTGATGCAGTGCACAGACAAAAAGCAACAGTTCCAAAGAGTGCTGAACAAAAACCGAATTACACAATTGAGAAGGCAGCAAAAAAATATGAAGCGTGTGACAAATACAAGCATTTTCATAACTGCAACTACTGTGGAAACAAAGCACACGGTGGAAAAAGTCAATGTCCCGCTAAAGGAAGACAGTGTAAAAAACGTGCATGCAGTGTGTCACATCAGATAAAGAGGAAATCGAGCTGTTTATTGATGCAGTAAGAAACGAATCAATGAATGAAACCTGTTATCTTTACAATGATTGACAAACACGGAATGTAACTTGAACGCAACACATCCTACAAATACGAACCTGATTGAAAGAAATAATGATAATCAAATCCTTGATGACAGCAACACTCATAACACTCACAAAACTATTACTGTATATTGACAATCATGTTACGTTATTTTTAAAATGTTCCCGTTTCTTTTTCATAACTTCTTTAACACACTACTTCTCCACTGCGAAGCGCGGGTATATATATGTGTATATATATATATATATATACTAGCAAAATACCCGCGCTTCGCGGCGGAGAAGTAGTGTGTAAAGCAATGAAAAAAAAAGGAAACATTTTGAAAATAACGTAACATGATTGTCAATATTGTTTTGTCACTGTTGTGAGTGATGAGTGTTGCTGTCATATATATATATATATATATATATATATATATATATATCTATACTAATAAAAGGCAAAGCCCTCACTCACTCACTCACTGACTCATCACTAATTCTCCAACTTCCCGTGTAGGTGGAAGGCTGAAATTTGGCAGGTTCATTACTTACAGCTTCCTTACAAAAGTTGGGCAGGTTTTATATCGAAATTCTACGCGTAATGGTCATAACTGGAAGCAGTTTTTCTCCATTTACTGTAATGGAGATGAGCTTCAACGCCGTGGGGGAGTTTCGTGTGACATCATCACGCCTCCCACGTAATCACGCAGTACATAGAAAACCAGGAAGACCTCAAAAAGCGCTTAAGAAAACATGCATTATATAATTGAGAAGGCAGCGAAACAATAAGAAGCGGCGAGTGACATATACAACCATATTCATGAGTTCTGCTACTTCGGAAACAAAGCACGATGTAAACCTACACTTTAAATTAAGTTCATAGACAGGCTGCTACTGGCGTTTGTAATTTAGTGCCTGCCCATATAAGGCCGTCCGTCAGCGGCAATCCAATAGCAAACTGCCACGGGTAAATATTCACTGGTGAAGGACTGTGCTTATGGAGAGGAAGATGAGATGGTCAGGGTGGTGTTTGACACAAACTCTGCGAGAGAAAGTTTTAAGTGCCAGGACTAAGGTAACATTAAATAAAGCCATGGACATAGCAGGAGATGGCACCAGCACAGCTGGGAACCTTCGATGCATGTACACCGAGTGGCTCACGTGAACTGACACAGTGCACAGATAAAAGGCAACAGTTCCAAAGAGCTGAACAAAACCGAATTACACAATTGAAAAGGCAGCAAAAAATATGAAGCGTCTCATACATACAAGCATATTCATAAATCCAACTACTGCGGAAACAAAGCACGCGTTGGAAAAAGTCAATGTCCGGCTAAAGGAAGACAGTGTAAAAAAAACCCGTGCATGCAGTGTGTCAGGTCTCAGATAAAGAAGAAGACGAGCTGTTTATTGATGCAGTAAGAAACGAATCGATGAATGAAACCTGTCATCTTTACAGCGATTGACAAACACGGAATGTAACTTGAACACAACACATCCTACAAATACGAACCTGATTGAAAGAAATAATGATAATCAAATCCTTGATGACAGCAACACTCAGTAACACTCACAAAACAAATACTGTATATTGACAGTCATGTTACGTTATTTTTAAAATGTTCCCTTTTCTTTTTCTAGCTTTTTAACACACTACTTCTCCGCTGCGATACGCAGGTATATATATATGTATATATATATATATATAACCCGATCTACATACTCGAATAATGGATACTTTATTTGCCATCAATGATTGTTTTGGTAAAGCCATACTCAGTGTATTCATTAGATGAGCGGTAAAAAGTAAGGCGAGGGAGGATGACTCATTGAGGCATGCAGGCTGTAGTCTTGCGTCAACTCTATCTGAATTGCGATCACATTTGAAAAAATATATCTTTTCAAGTTCTATTTAGTCCATATGTGTCAAACTCAAGGGCGCGGGCCACATCCGCCCAGCGTGTAATTATATCCGCCCGAGATCATTTTATATACTGTATTATTGTTATTAAAGCCCGGGTATATGAAGCGCTGGTAACACAATAAACTACAGATCCCATAATGCAACGCTAGCTCACACGATGCTGAAGAGAAAAGTTGATTCTGAAAATAGAGCCTTTAAAAACCGATGGGAGGCTGAGTATATGTTTACTGAACCCGTGTGTCTCATTTGTGGAGCTATTGTGGCTGTAATTACAGAATTTAATCTAAGACGGCACTATAAAACAAAACATCAGGGTAACCTGAAAGACCTGAATGCAATGCAGAAGATACAGAAAGCAGAAGAATTAAATAAGAATCTGACACTTCAGCGGACGTTTTACCCGTGCACAATCACAAAGTGATTTCAATTGAGGCTGCTTTTATGGGAGACACAACCACTTGCCCCACTTTCCCTGTTACCAAGTAATGTTAAACCAAGTCGTCACTACGGTGTTCCCAAATCGCACTTTGCTGATAAACTGAGCGCACTGAGTTTGCACGGCGCTTTGGTGACTTTGAAGAACAAAAAAAGTCCGTCTACATGCGGCTCGAACCTTGTGCATGTTTGGTAGCACATATCTGTGTGAGAAGCTCTTCTCAGTGATAAAGACTAACAAAACAGCACACAGGAGTCGCCTCACTGATGAGCACCTGCAATCCATCCTGAGAATCTCCACAACACAGAACCTCACACCAAACAGAAACCAACCTGTTGCCAAAAAAAGATGCCAGGCGTCCAGCTCTAAAATCACATATGAGCAAAGACAACTGAATGATTTGATTTGTTATTGCTGAAAGGAACACATTTTATTTATATTTCCAGGTTTTGTTATGCAGCATGTTCATATTTGAATTTGTATAATTTTGACAGGATATATTTTTATGGAGAGCAAAATCTTTTGGGATATTTAAAATCTAAGTTTATTTTTTATAAAATATAAAATTACATAAGAGTAAAGAAATTTGAATGTTTGTTCTTTTAATGTTTACTTTATTTCTAACTTGTATAATTTAGACAGGATATATTTTTATGGAGAGCAAAATATTATAAGTTGTTTAAGGTTTGAGTTGATTTATTCAGGAATAATATTTCTGTCTGTTTTACCATTCCTACCAAAGATATTTCTGTCGACTAAATAAAAATTCCTTCTATTTAAAATTTAAATAGAACTTGAACAAATCGATAGTTCATAATATCCACGCAGACTTGCGTAAGAGCGGGAGTTATCCGTTTTAACAAGCAGCGTATTGCACTGATCTGAAATAGCTGTGTGTGTATATATGTAGATATGTATGTATATGTATATATATGTTTATATATGTGTGTGTGTATGTATGTATATATATATATGTATTTGTGTGTATATATGTGTGTGTATGTATGTATATGTGTGTATGTATATGTATGTATATATGTGTGTGTGTATATATGTGTATATGTATAGATATGTATATATATATGTTTGTGTGTGTGTGTAAATATATATATATTTATATATATATATATATATATATATATATATATATATATATATATGACAGCAACACTCATCACTCACAACAGTGACAAAACAATTACATTGACAATCATGTTACGTTATTTTCAAAATGTTTCCTTTTCTTTTTCATTGCTTCTTTAACACACTACTTCTCCGCTGCGAAGCGCGGGTATTTTGCTAGTATATATATATAGTGGATTGTGCTCGGCAGTTTATCCCGGCCAAGTCCCCCAAGCCGCTAGATGGAGCCCTCCCTGCAGTATGGAGGTGCCCCTAAGACCAGCAGGGAGTCATGGACTATGTAGTTTTTATCCTCAGCCCTGCTGGATACCACAGGGGCCGCAAGAGGGAGCTGCAGGGAGAACCAAAGACTTATTTGTGCACTATGACCCGGAAGTTCATCATAGGAAGAGCAACGGGCTTCCGGGATGAAGAAAAGTATTTTTTACCTGACCGGAAGTGATACAAGATCACATGGACTGGGGATTGGGAACACTTCCGGGTCAGGGAATATAAAAGGACTGAGGGAGCTCCCAGACGGCGAGCTGAGCTGGGTGGTAGGAGGGCAATGCGTCTGGGAGTGGAGGATTGTGATTATTATTGATTTATTATTGTAATTGTGATTTATGAATATAGTGGAGTGGAGGGTGCTTGGTGCACATTATTATAATAAATATAATCATTGTGGCAATTTTACCAGGTGTTTGGCGTGGTACCTGAGGGTTCAAGGGAGCACTCCTGCCCCCTACTGCGACACTGGCATGGCCGGCAGGATTCTCTGGCCGTCCGTTGGCAGGGGACCTGCATTTTAAACAAATTTTGTGTGCGCAGACGACCCTAAGAAGGTCCCGTTTGAACGTCCGAAGGTTGAAACGCTACCCTCTACCAAGAGCACTGCAATAGAAAGCCCTACCTGAGGGTTCAAGGGAGCAATACTGCTCCCTACTGCGACAATATATATATATATATATATATATTTACACACACACATATAAACATATATATATATACATATCTATACATATACACATATATATACACACACACACAAATACATATATATATATATATACATACACACACACATATATAAACATATATATACATATACATACATATCTACATATATACACACACAGCTATTTCGTATCAGTGCAATACGCTGCTTGTTAAAACGGATAACTCCCGCTCTTACGTGCATCGTATTTGTTCAAGTTCTATTTAAATTTTAAATAGAAGGAATTTTTATTTAGTCGACAGAAATATCTTTGGTAGGAATGGTAAAACAGACAGGAATATTATTCCTGAATAAATCAACTCAAACCTTAAACAACTTATAATATTTTGCTCTCCATAAAAATATATCCTGTCTAAATTATACAAGTTAGAAATAAAGTAAACGTTAAAAGAACAAACATTCAAATTTCTTTACTCTTATGTAATTTTATATAAAAAAATAAACTTAGATTTTAAATATCCCAAAAGATTTTGCTCTCCATAAAAATATATCCTGTCAAAATTATACAAATTCAAATATGAACATGCTGCATAACAAAACCTGGAAATATAAATAAAATGTGTTCCTTTCAGCAATAACAAATCAAATCATTCAGTTGTCTTTGCTCATATGTCATTTTAGAGCTGGACGCCTGGCATCTTTTTTGGCAACAAGTTCGTTTCTGTTTGGTGTGAGGTTCTGTGTTGTGGAGATTCTCAGGATGGATTGCAGGTGCTCATCAGTGAGGCGACTCCTGTGTGCTGTTTTGTTAGTCTTTATCACTGAGAAGAGCTTCTCACACAGATATGTGCTACCAAACATGCACAAGGTTCGAGCCGCATGTAGACGGACTTTTTTTGTTCTTCAAAGTCACCAAAGCGCCGTGCAAACTCAGTGCGCTCAGTTTATCAGCAAAGTGCGTATTTGGGAACACCGTAGTGACGACTTGGTTTAACATTACTTGGCAACAGGGAAAGTGGGGCAAGTTGCACTGGTGCATTTGTGTCTCCCATAAAAGCAGCTTCACTTGAAATCACTTTGTGATTGTGCACGGTAAAAGCGTCCGCTGAAGTGTCAGATTCTTATTTAATTCTTCTGCTTTCTGTATCTTCTGCATTGCATTCAGGTTACCCTGATGTTTTGTCTCATAGTGCCGTCTTAGATTAAATTCTGTAATTACAGCCACATTAGCTCCACAAATGAGACACACGGGTTCAGTAAACATATACTCAGCCTCCCATCGGTTTTTAAAGGCTCTATTTTCAGAATCAACTTTTCTCTTCAGCATCGTGTGAGCTAGCTTCGCAATAACTTGCAGCATCATAAGCTAGACTTGATTAACGCGTAAGTGTTAGGCAAGGCAGCTGAAGCGCTGCATTATGGGATCTGTAGTTTATTGTGTTACCAGCGCTTCATATACCGGGCCATTAATAACAATAATACAGTATATAAAATGATCTGGGGCGGATATAATTACGCCGGGCGGATGTGGCCCGCCCTTGAGTTTGACACATATGGACTAAATAGAACTTGAAAAGATATATTTTTCAAATGTGATCGCGCAATTCAGATAGAGTTGACGCACTACAGCCTGCATGCCTCAATAAGTCATCCTCCCTCGCTCTTACTTTTTACCGTTCATCTAATGAATACACTGAGTATGGCTTTACCAAAACAATCATTGATGGCGAATAAAGTATCCATTATTCGAGTATGTAGATCGGGATATATATATATACATATATATATACCCGCGTATCGCAGCGGAGAAGTAGTGTGTTAAAAAAGCTAGAAAAAGAAAAGGGAACATTTTAAAAATAACGTAACATGACTGTCAATATACAGTATTTGTTTTGTGAGTGTTACTGAGTGTTGCTGTCATCAAGGATTTGATTATCATTATTTCTTTCAATCAGGTTCGTATTTGTAGGATGTGTTGTGTTCAAGTTACATTCCGTGTTTGTCAATCGTTGTAAAGATGACAGGTTTCATTCATCGATTCTTTCTTACTGCATCAATAAACAGCTCGCCTTCTTCTTTATCTGAGACCTGACACACTGCATGCACGGGTTTTTTTTACACTGTCTTCCTTTAGCGGGACATTGACTTTTTCCAACGTGTGCTTTGTTTCCACAGTAGCTGGATTTATGAATATGCTTGTATGTATCAGACGCTTCATATTTTTTGCTGCCTTTTCAATTGTGTAATTCGGTTTTTGTTCAGCGCTCTTTGGAACTGTTGCTTTTTTCTGTGCACTCGCCAGTTCACGTGAGCCGCCGGTGTACATGCATCGAAGGTTCCCAGCTGTGCTGGTGCCATCTCGTGCTATGTCCATGGCTGTATTTAATGTTACCTTAGTCCTGGCACTTAAAACTTTCTCTCGCAGTTTCGCTGAGTTTGTGCCAAACACCACCCTGACCATCTCATCTTCCTCTGCATAAGCACAGTCCTTCACCCGTGAATATTTACCCGTGGCAGTTTGCTATTGGATTGCCGCTGACGGACGGCCTTATATGGGCAGGCACTAAATTACAAACGCCAGCGGCAGCCTGTCTATGAACTTAATTTAAAGTGTAGGTTTACATCGTGCTTTGTTTCCGAAGTAGCAGAACTCATGAATATGGTTGTATATGTCACTCGCCGCTTCTTATTGTTTCGCTGCCTTCTCAATTATATAATGCATGTTTTCTTCAGCGCTTTTGGAGGTCTTCCTGGTTTTCTATGTACTGCGTGATTACGTGGGAGGCGTGATGATGTCACGAAACTCCGCCCCACGGCGTTCAAGCTCATCTCCATTACAGTAAATGGAGAAAAACAGCTTCCAGTTATGACCATTACGCATAGAATTTCGATATAAAACCTGCCCAACTTTTGTAAGGAAGCTGTAAGGAATGAACCTGCCAAATTTCAGCCTTCCACCCACACGGGAAGTTGGAGAATTAGTGATGAGTCAGTGAGTGAGTGAGTGAGGGCTTTGCCTTTATTAGTATAGATATATATATATATATATATATATATATATATATATATAGTGGCATCCGGCGGGGCTGGAGCCCGGCCAGGATGACCCAGGAGGACCGCAGGAGGGCTTGTACCTCCTCCAGACCGCGAGGAGGCGACCGCCCTGGTTATGTTGGGGGCCCCGGGTAGAGGGCTTGGAAGCCCAGCCCTGTAGGGACCCGTGGCCACCGCCAGGCGGCACCCCGGTGCCTGAACAACCCTGGAGCCCAGCACTTCCGCCACACCAGGAAGTGCAGGGGAAGAAGACAGGTGACACCCGTAGGGCTTCCAGGTGCACAGCCGGCACTTCCGCCACACTAGGGCGTGTCTGCGGAGGAGTGCCGGGAAGCAGCTGGAGCCCATCCGGGTTCCTATTTAAGGGGCCGCCTCCCTTCAGTCGAGAGCGGAAGTCGGGTGGAAGAGAGACGGAGCTGGAGAAAGGACTGGAGGCGGCCAGAAGGCGATTGGACAGTGTGGCCTGGACATTGGGGGATTGGTGCTGGAGGCACTGGGGGTGCATGTAAATACTGTAAATAAAGGGTGTGTCGGGTGAACTAATGATGCCCGTCTGTCCGTGTCCGGTTTTTTATATACTGTATATATATATATATATATATATATATATATATATATATATATATACTGCTCAAAAGAATTAAAGGAACACTTTTAATCAGAGTATAGCATAAAGTCAATGAAACTTATGGGATATTAATCTGGTCAGTTAAGTAGCAGAGGGGGTTGTTAATCAGTTTCAGCTGCTGTGGTGTTAATGAAATTAACAACAGATGCACTAGAGGGGCAACAATGAGATGACCCCAAAACAGGAATGGTTTAACAGGTGGAGGCCACTGACATTTTCCCTCCTCATCTTTTCTGACTGTTTCTTCACTAGTTTTGCATTTGGTTACAGTCAGTGTCACTACTGGTAGCATGAGGCGATACCTGGACCCTACAGAGGTTGCACAGGTAGTCCAACTTCTCCAGGATGGCACATCAATACGTGTCATTGCCAGAAGGTTTGCTGTGTCTCCCTGCACAGTCTCAAGGGCATGGAGGAGATTCTAGGAGACAAGCAGTTACTCTAGGAGAGCTGGAGAGGGCCATAGAAGGTCCATAACCCATCAGCAGGACCAGTATCTGATCCTTTGGGCAAGGAGGAACAGGGTGAGCACTGCCAGAGCCCTACAAAATGACCTCCAGCAGGCCACTGGTGTGAATGTCTCTGACCAAACAACCAGAAAGACTTCATGAGGGTGACCCAAGGGCCCCATGTCCTCTAATGGGCCCTGAGCTCACTGCCCAGCAGCATGCAGCTCGATTGGCATTCGCCATAGAATACCAGAATTGGCAGATGCACCACTGGTGCCCTGTGCTTTTTACAGATGAGAGCAGGTTCACCCTGAGCACGTGACAGAAGTGAAAGAGTCTGGAGAAGCCATGGAGAACATTATGCTGCCTGTAACATCATTCAGCATGAGCAGTTTGGTGGTGGGTTAATGATTGTCTGGGGAGGCATATCCATGGAGGGTCACACAGACCGCTACAGGCTTGACAAAGGCACCTTGGCTGCCATTAGGTATCAGGATGAAATCCTTGGACCCATTGTCAGACCCTATGCTGGTACAGTGGCTCCTGGTGCACGACAATTCCTGGCCTCATGTGGTGAGAGTATGCAGGCAGTTCCTGGAGGATGAAGGAATTGATACCATTGACTGGCCACCACACTTTCCTGACCTAAATCCAATAGAACACCTCTGGGACATTATGTTTTGGACCATCCAATGCCACCAGGTTGCACCTCAGACTGTCCAGGAGCTCAGTGATGCCCTGGTCCAGATCTGGGAGGAGGTCCCCCACAACACCATCTGTCATCTCGTTAGAAGCATGTACCGATGTTGTCAGGCATGTATACAAGAACACAGGGGCCATACAAAGTGCTGCGTACAATTTTGAGTTGCTGCAATAAAATTTTGGCAAAATGGACTAGCCTGCCACATAATTTTTTCACTCTGATTTTTGGGGCGTCTTTGAATTCAGGGCTCTGTAGGTTGATCATTTTCATTTCCATCAAGCGATGTGGCATCCTTTCGTTCCTAACACATTACCCAGTCTATATCAGTATAGATATCCAGGAGGATTTCTTTTTTCCATTGAGATCTGATGTGTTTTCAAAGTGTTCCTTTAATTTTTTTGAGCAGTTTATATATTATATATAGAGAGAGAGTCATCCGTTTTAATAAGCAGCGTATTGCACTGATACGAAATATCCTGCCCAGTTAATTATTTAGGAATGGATAAATAAATTAAGATTTTGTACAAATAATGCTTTTCATTTTTCTTCCTTGATGGATTCTGGCACCCCCAGCAACAGTTGCTCGCACCCCAAAGAGTGTATATATATGTGTGTGTGTGTATATGTATATATGTATGTATATGTATATATATGTGGGTGTATGTCTATATATATATATATATATATATATATATATATATATATATATATATATATATATATATATATATATATGTATTTGTGTGTATATATGTGTGCGTGTATGTATGTGTGTATGTATATATATATATGTGGATGTATGTGTATATATATATATATGTGTATATTGTCAGAGATGCCAGGGGCAACGACCCGGCCGGGATGCAGTGAGGGACCGGAAGAGGGTGAAGGCCCACCCTGGATCACGTGGGGGCCGCCTTCCTGGTTGCTCTGGGGGCCACGGGTTGAGGGCATGGAAGCCACACCCTGTAGGGGCCCGTGGTCACCGCCAGGAGGCGCCCCAATGCCTTGGGGACCTGTTACCTCAGCACTTCCGCCACACCAGGAAGTGCTGGGGGGAAGATTAAGGCGGATACCCAGAGAGCTGCCGGGAGAACAGTCGGCACTTCGGGGGAGTGTCCGAAGCACCTGAAGCTCATCCAGGTCATGTATAAAAGGGGCCGTCTCCCTTCATTTGAGGCTAGAGTCGGGTGGAAGTAGGAAGAGGCAGAAGAGGAGTGGAGGCGGCCCGAAAAGAAGGCATTTGTGGCCAGGACTGTGATTATTGGGGTTTGTGCATGGGACTGGGTCTTAGTGACCATATTATTTGTAAATATTATTGTAAATAAATACGTGTGGTGGTGATGATGAACAACATGTCTGCCTGTCTGTGTCCGGGTTGGCTCCTCAATATGTATATATGTATGGATATGTGTGTATATATATATATATATATATATATATATATATATGTTTATATGTGTGTGTGTTAATATATATATATATATATATATATATATATATATATATATGACAGCAACACTCATCACTCACAACAGTGACAAAACAATTACATTGACAATCATGTTACGTTATTTTCAAAATGTTTCCTTTTCTTTTTCATTACTTCTTTAACACACTACTTCTCTGCTGCGAAGCGCGGGTATTTTGCTAGTTAATATTATAAAGCAAAAACAGCAAGTCCATAATCATCCATCCATCCATCCATCCTCTTCCACTTATCCCAGGTCGGGTCACGGGGGCAGAAGCTTGAACAGAGACGCCCAGACTTCACTCCCCCCAGCCACTTCTTCCAGCTCTTCCGGGGGAATCCCGAGGCGTTCCCAGGCCAGCCGGGAGACATAGTCCCTCCAGCGTGTCCTGGGTCTTCCCCGGGGCCTTCTCCTGGGTTGGACGTGCCCGGAAAACCTTGCCAGGGAGGCGTCAAGGTGGCATCCTGATCAGATGCCCAAGCCACCTTATCTGACTCCTCTCAATGCGGAGGAGCAGCGGCTCTACTCTGAGCCCCTCCTGGATGACTGAGCTTCTCACCTATCTTTAAGGGAAAGCCCAGACGCCCTGCAGAGGAAACTCCTTTCAGCCGCTTGTATTCGCGATTTCGTTCTTTCGTCGTTACCCACAGCTCATGACCATAGGTGAGGGTAGGAACGTAGATCGAATGGTAAATTGAGAGCTCTGCCTTACGGCTCAGCTCCTTTTTCACCACGACAGGCCGATGCAGAGCCTGCATCACTGCGGATGCCACACCGATCCGCCTGCCGATCTCACGCTCCATTCTACCCTCACTTGTGAACAAGGCCCCTAGATATTTGAACTCCTCCACCTGGGGCAGGATCTTGCTCCCAACCCTGAGAGGGCACTCCACCCTTTTCTGGCTGAGGACCATGCTCTCGGATTTGGAGGTGCTGATTCCCATCCCAGTCGCTTCACATTCAGCTGCGAACCGATTCAGAGAGAGCTGAAGATCACGGCCTGATGAAGCAAACAGGACAACATCATCTGCAAAAAGCAGTGACCCAATCCTGAGTCCACCATACTGGACCCCCTCAACACCCGGGGTTGTCCATAATCAGTTTGTGTAAAAATAATTGTGCATATGGCTGCTTCATTTTTTTCTGTACAGTTGTTTGCTGCATTTCCACAATTTAACAGTTCAAATTTAACAATTTAACAGCTTATACAATAGTTAACATATTTTCCTCACTGCTGTACTGTTTTCTGATTTACTTTTATAATTCTTTTGTGATCTATTTCTTAATTGAATAAAAAACACCAGAGCTGAAATGGGAAAAAATTAAGGGAACACTTAAAATCACACACTGATTCTCGATGAACGAAATATTCGAGTGCAAAATCTTTACATGGTAATAAGTGTGTAATTTGTTGAGAACAAAATGATGTAACAACAGTCAATGAAAACCAAAATCACAAAACCAATTAGGGCTGAATTTGACATCATACTGAAAATCAAAGTCAAAAACTGAAATCACAGGCTGTTCCATATATAATATCTGGGGAAGCTCCTGATGAGATGGCGCCCTGGGTTATCTCCTCCCAGACTTGGATCAGGGCATCAGAGAGCCCTTGGACAGTCTGTGGCGCTACTTGGTGGCATAGGATGTGCAGACACCTAACATTCCAGAGGTTCTCATTTGGATCCAGGTGTGGATAACACGCAGGCCAGTCAATGGCATCAATGCCTTTGTCATCCAGGAACTGCTTACGTGCTCTGGCCACATGAGGCAGGGTATTGTCCTGCTCTAGGAAAAACCCAGGGTTCACTGCACCAGCATAAGGTCTGACAATGGCCCAGAGGATTTCATCCTGGTACCTAACAGTAGTCAGAGTACCGTTGCCTAGCATGTGGAGGTCTGTGTGACCTTCCAAGGATATGATTCCCTAGACCATCACTGACAAACCGGTTATGTAGGATGATGCTGCAGGCTGTATAACATTCACCACAGTATCTCCAGACTCTTTCACAATTGTCACATGTGCTTAGTGTGAACCTGCCCTCATTTGTGAAGAGAAAAGGGCACCAAAGGCGGAGATGCCAATTGTGGCATTCTGTGGTGAATGCCAATCGAGCTGCAAGGTGATGGGATAGGTTGTGTGCACAGGTCCTACTAGAGCACATCGGACTTTCATGCCACCCTCATGAAGTCTGTTTCTGACAGTTTGGTCAGAAACATGCACACTGGTAGCCAGCTGGAGATTGTTTTGTAGGGCTCTGGCAGTGCTTCTCCTGTTCCTCCTTGCACAAATGAGAAAAAGAAAAAAAGTGTCAAGGCAAAGAAAAGGTCAAACCGAAAATGTGAAAAGAGAGTATCAGAGTAAAATTGTTTCAGTGACCAGTCATAAGTGACCAGTATTCAAAATTAAAAAGAAAGTGAGTAGCTGGATTTGGCCCGTCTCAGATAGAAGTGACTGTTTTGGAGGGAATTTTCATAGTGATGCACTGATGATATCACAAAGGGTGCAGAGCCAGGGCATCACTGGGGAATCTTTCAAAAACTTCCAAAAAAACACCAAGAAGAATTTTCAAGCCTTAGGAAAACCCAAGAAAATGGTGGGTATATGGTGGGTATATAACAATATGGTGCTCAGTAGCCCCACCCCAAAATGCTTCTTCCCAGTCAAAGACAGCCTAGAAGCAGAGTCAAAACTACCAAAGTAAGCACAGCAGATTAAGGGGAAGAAAATAATTAGGCAAGAAAGACATTGTACATGCCACTAAATTAATCAGGGTGTACTATAATTGTGATGCCAAAGAGGTCCAAGAGTTTTTATTGTCGAGACTGAGATGGACTCATTGTCAGTGGATTCCAAGGATTTGACAGCTAGATTCTTCTAAGAAAATTAAATTCAAGAATCAACTGTCAAAACAAAGCATTTCATCATTCTGACAATTATTTTGCAAGTTACGGTACAGGTCTATTAAAATGATTTACACATTATCAAGTTTCTTCATTAGGTTTTATTTTATTTCTCTTATGATGCTCAAGGGGATGGGGCAAGGGGATGTTTTCTTACGATGCCTTGGAAATTCAGAAAAAATAGGAATGTTTGGTATTTCCATTTTGAAATGATATGTTTGGAGATGGGTATTGGTCCCTTCACTGTTATTACTTTAAATTATATATGCTGGTCATAAGTCACAACAGTTGATGATATAATTTGTCATTATAACCCTAACTCCATGATGGTACACACTCACAGGTTTAAATAGAAGCATGCACAAAAATTAAAGCATAAGAACAAAACCTTTTCACAAGGTTTAAACTGATTAAAAACACCTCAATCACTAATCCATAATATTTAAAAATTTTACTTATGTAAGATGTTCAGTAAGATACTTTACAGTTTTAAACTTAGCATGATTTAAGGTGCCAATGATTTGTTTACAACTTGATCTCCATGATTTATAAAAAATATTCAGAATTAAAAATATATGATTATGTTTTAGATTTGTTGTGTCCGCACAACAACTAGATACTAAGAAGATGCAGACAGAGAAGAGAAACAGTATCAACCTAAAAACATGAAATCAGCCATGGAACATTTTAATATAGGAATCTAGAATGTAATACAATCAGCTTTATAAACTTTACTAAGACATTTTTAAATGCAATATTTAAAGATATGGCTCAACATAATATAATAATCACAAAAATTAAAACATTATATACCTGTTGTGAATTATCCATCTGGTCCTCATGAATCCTTTCCTGGACCAATTAAACTATCAAAGTAAAAGAAAATTGATGAATTATTGAATTTGTTAGCGACAGGCATTTCCCTAAAGAATCTAGAGTGTGCAGAAAAGCAGGCCAGTTTCACAGAAGATCACTTAAAATAAAAAAAAAAATAGAATCCATCTACATCTGTTAAAATGTTAGATTTTCTGTAGGTTAGCTATACACAGGCTATACTTTTTTACCTTTCCATCAACATCATTATTTACAAGGGCATTTTGGTCACTATAAAACTGGTATGTACTGTATATCATAAGTTGAATAGAACTTACTCAAGACAATACAACATTTAAAGCAATGTCAAATACGATGTAATCGATAAATTAGAACTTTTCTGAATACAATTGCATGTGATGCTTCATACCCAGACTTTCCCCACAATACTACATTTGGCAACACATTACATGACCTATTCTTGTGATTTTTAATCATAGCCTTTCTTTACATAATTTGAGTGAGTTATGGCACTTGCCCTTGATAACTTCTGATGATAAAATCAAACTAAGTTTGATGTTACATTAAGTCCTATTGATAGGTGCCTATCAGGGCAAGAGTTGACAACCAATGAGCACTCAGCTCGAAGTACAAGGCATACCATTTGATCTGAAGGCAAATAGAAGAGAGGCTTATATGTTTGATGTCTCATATTTGTCATAAAACAACAAAAGAGGAAAAAGAAAAAGGGCTGGTGCTATAGTTGAAGTTACCATACCTGGAATCATTATTAAAGTCATCAGTGTTGTAAGGCAACAAGTTATTTGGTTGTCAAAATGCATCAAGCCAGTGATACTTCTGAAATTTGAAACTGTGCTAAAAGGTGATGATACAGTCATATAATTTGTCATTTTGTATGATTTTTAACTATGTTACCTGATGTCCTGAAGGTAATGAGATCCGGCAACTGCAGTCATAAAATTTGAACGTGTAGTGTACCACTGGCCAAATGTACAACCATGAAGATCAGACAATATCAAGGTCTTGCAAAATATAATTTAAGGACAAACCAAGATCAATGTTCACTTCATGTGAGGTGGAAGAACTGAGAATGACCCAAGGGAGAAGGAAAGGACTGTGTCTTGTTTACTTTGGTGCTGTACTGTACTGTGCTCTGGAGAGTGAGGAGAAAGCGCTGCCCCAGCTCTGAATAAAAGGGCGTTGTGTGTTGCACTTGTATCGCTGCTTGTTTGTGTTGGGTCAGGTTGGCTGTACACGTCCTGGGCTATCACAGATTCTAAGGATTAATACCCATACCCTGACAGGAGCTGCTGATTAACCATGCATACTGCATCTTTGTGAGTTAGTCGTTTGTATAAAAATATAAGTAATATAATACTTATAAACCATTACTAACCCTCATATTCTGTTTCTATTCTCAGTATCTTGATTTGGCACTTGGTGCCATTGGTATACTGATAAGCTGTTCTTCTGCATATGGAAAAGTCACCTCAGATAAAACAGCATTAAAATCTTCACACTGAAATCAGACTGGACAGCCCAGCACAAACTCCATTACTATATGCCTAGGAGTGGATAGGTAGCTGGTTGTCTTCGACCTTCTCTTTTACAATTTTCATATCCTCTGTTATAAACTGGCCATAGTTCAAAAATGAATTAATTGGCATACTGTATATTGTTGGCTTCCACTTACGTTAATTAGTTTCTACTATGTTTTCTGTGCATTTTAACAAATCTGTGTCTTAATTATTTGCTAATTCTGCATTTAATAACTATATAATCTATTGTGGTAGAAGAAATGGGACGACTGGCATTGTGACAGTGTTGCATGGTTTCTTATCTGGCCAGGCAGCTGTTAAGAAGGAAGGATATGGCTTGACAGGCAACCTGACTGACTTGGTTAGTGGTACCTTTCACAGTCAGGAGGCCATTATGAGAGAAGGACAGAGAGTGACTGCCTCCTGAGGCTTTGTGTTATAGTGTCCCTGTGGTATGGTCAATGGGAGTTCTAGTTTTGCTGGATAGCCGTGTTGAGGTTCTCGGATGCCACTAGGCGGAGCTCCTGCTATGGAGAGGTTCCACAGACTGGCAATCCTGTTGTACCAAAGTTATCTAGGGTTCATATCGAAAAGCAGTCGCTCTGCTTTATCCATCAGTTAGAGTCGGGAGGTGATGGACAATGCTTGCTCGGTGGAGAATGGAAGTGGAAAAGCAAAGGAAAGGAAAGAAACAAACATGAATTGTGACTGATGTACCAGGTGATAAAAACCTGTAAAAGATATTTTGTTTAAATAAAAACTTCTTTCCGTGACTGTCTGGTTTGGTTGTGTCTAGGTGTTTGGGGTGCAGGTGCACCCCCCTACAAGTTACAATATACTTGCATTTTTGTTCGCCGTGCTCTGGTCTTTTAGTCACTGAAAATTGTATTACATAGTTTATTACTATCTACATATTCACTGCATTCATTTCTAAATTTTGTGTAGCTTTATGCTATATGTTTCTTGGGAAACTATGCCCAAGATTGAAATGTGGGAAATCTAAGGTGTTATCTGTGAACTGTACACATATTAAGGATAAAAAGATGATTGGCTGTAACATCCTACACATGTAACACTTGTGGCTGTTTATTATTATTAAGTGTTAAAATACTGAAAAAAGAAATGTAATCTATTAATCAGTGAGTGGTGATCATGCAAAATGTCACCAAAATAGAAAGAAAAAAAAAAAGATATTCACTTAGAACGCAAACAAAAGGAAGACTTAAAAAATAACAACTAAAGTGAAAAAAATGTTTTGAGTTAAATTATAACTTAAAAAAATGAAGTTAATCATGTTGTGTATGCACACTTACATCAGGCCAGAAGTTCTTGGGAAATTTTTCTTTCTCGAGAGAAGGAACATCATCTAGGGAGCCAAGATGGATGTTCTGTCCACAAACAGCTTTATACTCTTTTTCTAAAGTGGGGGAGGAAAAAAAATCAATGTTCCCATGTTATAGTTATCACAAACCCATCAATGATTAGATGAAATGTTAGAATGTTCTCTATCTGACTGGATTTCTTGGCTTGAAGGAAACAAATCTGAAAAAGAAGAATGCTTGATAAGGGTGGAAGGAACATAAAAATGGTGTATAAACCAGTAAGGGCACGAACAGACTAGAAGTAAAAACATTTTTGTGCCTGCCTATTACATAAGTACTCAGTACTTATTTATGTAATGATGGAGGTAGAAGAGCCGTGCGATGAACTGGCACCTTGTCCAGGGTTTGTTTCTGCATTATGCTCTATAATAGCAGGGAAAGGCTTTAGCACCCACACCACCATGACCTTGCTCAGGACTATGTGCGTTTGAAAATAACTGAATGACTGACTGACTGACTGAAGGCAGAAGATTCAAATTTAAACAACTCATTCACAGCTGAAGTAGTGCAGGTTGCTCCAGTTGTTTTTTCTGAGTAGTTATCCAATTATTATTTTTAAAGAATTTTGTTTAAATTCCACTTTAGCTACTAATTCACTGTTACTAACCTTCAAACCCTACAGAATCAAGAATGTAAATAGATTTGAGTCCCAATGGTGTAAGGGATTTTAAACAAGTAACTGTAGTAATGGGCTAAATCACTTCACCTTTTGTTTCAACTTTTCAAATACACAAGAAGACAGAGGGTTCTTTTATCTGCATCTTGTTCATGGAAATCAATGCAAAATATAAGGACTCACATTTCCTTAAATTGAATGAATAGAATGAATTACACTGCAAATATTATATAAAATAAATAATATATGGAAAATGTACAAATTAAAAAACAAAACAGAAGAACAGAACATAGAAAAGGATTACCTCTGAAGTCATATTGATAGATCTGTTTGATTGATCTGTGAATTAAATACATGTTTCCCAGAGCCTACAAGCAATAAAAAGATAAAAAATATATTTATTATTCATCTAGAATAAGTTTATTACCTTTTAAGCAAAGAACCTTCTTCAGACTGGTAACCAAAAATAAATTCCTAAAAAGTCTTACAATGCAGGAAGTCCTTTATCTATATGCCAGACATTCATGGTAAGTTTTTAATTTTAAAAAAATGACAAAAAAAAAAATCAAAGTTAACTTTTTCCCATTACTATGTTAAAAATACATAGAAAAATATGATTATACAATTAATGATTAAATATTTACATACTTATTTCAGTAAATAAGTAGCGAACTTAACTAAAAAAAAAAAGAAAATCTCAAAAGTATGACAAACGGAGGTCTGCACTGAAATATGTTGTATATTTGCAGTGATGATGTCACACGTCACAAAGTTCAAAAACAGCTGAGAAAGCCACAACAAAGATGGCTGCTAAAATTAAAATAACTCACCAAAAAAGGTGGCAGTATGACATTACTATCAAAATGATAAAAGTAAAAAACACAACAAAACTTAAACAAAATCTCAAATAGGTGCATGAAATTAATTAACTCACAATACTTTAGTTCCAATTAAGCAGATGTAAAACTGACAAATTTTAAGATGTGGGTGCTATGCTGCTGCCTCACATTAATGAGACTAAGGAATCACATCCCAGGTGTTCTCTACGTGAATTCTGCATGACTCCTTATATCCATGTGGATTTCCTCCAACTGCATCAGTTTCTGGTTTCCTTCCACATTCCTGCAGATTAGGTGAATTGCCTTTACTAAATTGGCCTTAGTGAGTGTTTATGTGTGAGTGTATTAACCCCTCCGATGGACTGGATTGTTCCTGTCTTCCGCCTGATGCTTGCTGAGATAGACTTCACCTTCTCAAAGACCCTGCTCAGAATAAGCGGGTTGGAAAATGGATAGATGGCTGGATTGGTTTTGAGATGTTGCTGTTTCTGAGTAAGATTATTTTTAGGTAAAGAGTCATTTAAACTGGCTTCAATATAATGTTGAACTATGTTTACTATATGATGCCTAGAATATTTATTTATAAAGTTATTTTGAGTTGGTAACAAGGAGTATTTCTGGATGCCTCAACAAATAAATGACCAATCAAGGTATCAATCAGAGCAAAACTATATTTAGCATAATACATCGCCTACGACAAAGATCACTGAGGTGTTGTTATGAGATACATAAATTGTTTAAGGATTATTGTGAGTGGCAAAGAGACCAGGAGATGATTAACTGAGGCAGAGACTTGGTCAGGGAAATCAAATTGTCAAAAAATCAGACAACCAAAAATGGACTACGCAAAATACTCAAAAGTCAAAGGGAAAATTATATCAAAATCAAAACTGCCATCCTACCACTACAGTCTTCTTGCAAAAGAACACTAATAAAGATGAACATATAGTATCCACCTGTGGATAACACATTGTATGATTACCACCATATTTATAGCTTAGCTTCTGTGACATCACTCACGCAATGTCTCTAGCATGACAATCAAAGACATGTGATACTTCCAAATGGCACTGGATAAATGAAGAATATGAAGAGAGAACAAAAATAAACCTTGTCAAATTAAATCAAAATAAAAAATAAATCTTAGAAATGGAATCTTCATATCCCAACACCAAAAATAAACAAAAACACAAGTGATTAATATTACAGTTGCGCCCAGATACCACTCTAAGTAGGTACTATTGTTTCATTAGCTATACTATACCAGCAAGGGTAAGCTCCTAAAAAACCCGTTGAGGTTGTTCCCAAAACTCATCTCAATTATTTCTGGAGGCCATGTATTTACATAAACTCCAGCTCTATTAGTTGCAGTTTGAAAGTACAGACTTGTTTTTGTTAGGTGTATGTGTGTCCTTGAAACACAGGCTCATGTTATCATAGTATGTCCCTTCTGACATTATTAGAAGCATTACCTCCAGAAACCAAAACCAGATACAATCATTGTTCATGTGTTGGCTTGGTCCAATGGGTTAAAATTCTGCATCTGGTTGTCTTTTGTGTTAGTTTTTCAAGTTGCTTGCAAACTCCTTTCTACATGCATGCCATACTGGTTTGTAAGCTGTAAATTAGCCTTGATGTGGGCATATGTGTGTAAGTTGGACTTGTAATGGGCTGACACCCAGTGCAGGATTACTTCCTGTATTGTGAACAATACTGCTGGGATAGTACTCTGTTCCCAACAGTGTGGCATGAACGCATCATCCTTGCTTATTAGAAACCTCAACTGCTGATATTTCCTTTGAATTATTGCAAGGGTATATACTGTATGTCACTGATTTTTGCTTTTGACTATTTTTGCAGTATGTCTTTTTCCTAGACATTCTTATCTCCTGGTCTATTTACATTTTGTACTTTTCAGAATAAGTCTTTTTTCCAGTAAAGGCTTCATAAAAATCTAATAAATCTGCAAACTCATATTCAATTTGAAATGGTTACCAAAAAACAGTCTCAAACTTGATAAAAATTTAAATCATATAATAAACCAAACTGTTCTAATTAGATCATTTAGAACATCTCCCTATTTAAGGTGACAAGAGAAAAGTCATCGTGATCAGAAGACAGATTCTTGCCCTATGATGTCAAGAACTAGATGGGTTGCCCAGCTTGGACTGGGAAATTTTCTAAATCAATTGGCCTCAGTTAAAGTGTCGTTGGTTAGTTGGATGTATCAAAAGTACTATGTAACTGAGTACTTTTCTGTATACAATAGCTGTATATTTTTGCATATATATATTTTGCAAATAAGGAGGGGATGGTAGGTGGATGTAAAGGGGAGGGGTAGGCGTTGTTGAGGTGGGGTTTGGAGGGTGTTGGTCATAACATCTAATTTATATGTTTGAGGGTGTTGGTCATAATGTCTTAATTATATGTTCATGTTCTTATTTTCAAGCCTGCATATGCTGGGTTTATGTCAAAATGTCTGTTAATGGTATTTTCAATGTATAGCCACATTTCAGCCAGTTCCCTGGCACTTTTAGCCTTGAATTTTACTTGCTCCGAGGCCCATTTAAATGTGTGTTTGGTTGAAATTGTATGTGTGTAAATCAGAGACCACAGGTCTGACAGTATTGCAAAGTGAATTTTAGAGGGGTTTTATGGGCTTTAGGGAACCCATAGAATTTTGTCAATTTATGTCATATATAACATCACAATAGGTAATGATAAGCAAAACAGCCAAGATTCATTTTGAATACACTACGTTTCTCATGCGAGTTTGAAATTGTGAAACTTAATAAAAACAGAATGGGGGTGGGTAAAAAAAAAAAAAAAGATAGCTCCATAAGGGTTTGGCAACACCACAAATACTGGTTTTGGCAACACTTTTCTCAGAAAGGGGTCCAAGTGTATGCCCTAGATGCACCATCATCCGAATTTCAGTTTTTTTTAGCTGAACTGGAAATAGTGTTTTTTTTTTATGTGTTGAGTGAGTAAATTTGGCTTCTTTTGGTTTGCTGACGATCAACAATTTGATCATGTACTGCTCTCTCCAAAGAAATGAAATGAATTGCAAGAGAAGTATTAATTGAAAAGACTTTTAGGATTCACCCAGTCTGGGTTTTACTTCTATTTCTTTTCTTGGTAAACCCCACAAGCTGTGAAAAAAATGCATATTTAATTTGAGCCATTCAACCATAAGACATTTTAAGAAAACACACCTTTTTGTCTGCCATATGATGGGGGAATGTGACTGATTTTTTTTTACCTCTATTCCACCACATCTCCTTTAAATGTGTACTATTCTGATAATATTTATAATTTATGTTGTTTATTTTACAGTATTTGTATGAGATGTTGTTTTCTATTATAAGCAGCTCCAAAGCTAAATTCCTGTGCATTAAGTATTGGTGAATAAAAGTGATTATGATGTTCTCATTTTCAAGAGTTTTCCCACTCATTCTTTTTTATAAGCAGTTATTCATCCTCCTTACTTCACTTTTGTAACCTCTTTATTTTTTACTTCTACTGCTCAAAGTCATTCAGTTGAGTAAAGAGAACTACTTTCGTCTTAAAATTAAATGGAGCTCATAATCAACTGATTTGTCACAGGGACATATTAGGACAATAACATTTAAAATGAACTAAAGCACAGAGCTCTTAGGTGTAATTCTTCTTTCAACTTCTCTTCCTAGTTCACCCTTTCACTTTCTTCCACCTGCTCTGCTTTTTTTTTTTTTGCTTGCCTCATTCCTTACACATTTTCTAAGTCTCCCTGTCATCGCTGACAATTTTTAATGTACTAACTGCCTGCTTCACTGAACTGATTAATCGGGGCCTGTAAAATCAATAACAACAGAAAATTAAAACAATTTTAAAGTGATTAAGTAGTTGAACAGCTGTCTCCCGTCGAGTGCCACAGGCAGAAGAAAAATATGTCTGTGTCGAGTGGGTTTGAGGCGTGACACTCTGCAGCTCCAGCAAGTGAAATATCTTCCAGTAAACAGCAAATTTATCTTTTCAGTAAAGTGATCCACATTTAATAGGACAGATCTGTCCCCTTCACCAGCACAGGGCAGCCCACTGCCAGACAGTGAGATGCAATCTCCTCCCAGGATGACAAGGTTACACCATGCCTTCACAATGAATAGACACAGACATGCAAGCCATACTGAACAATCATTGATTACAGCATAAGCAAAAAAACTGTACATGCAGTTTTGTAGCTGTGTTAACAATTGAGATCTACTTTTGGTGTACAGAAAGAAACTGGCATACACCATATACAAAGCAGCAACACACATTTTCTTTATTAGCCTTTTCTAACAGCATTCACTGCCTATACAAATATTAACGCCCTACTTTTTCACATTGCATAGAGAAAACATTTGAAGTCATAATGCATTTGCTTGGTAATGTTTTCTACTGTTGAGCAAAGTGAAATATTTTGCCATTATAAAGTTAAATAAGAATAAAAAAATATAGATTATTCTACAAATATGAATACAAATGGAAAATAAAAAAATCTATAGGAATTATTTTCCCAAATCAAAATGTGGCACAAGCACCTATAACAGAAATTAGAGCCTTACGTCTTTTATGCAAAGTGGTTTATTTACTTTGCACATGTGGACACTGCATTTTTTTCCTCACAAAATCACTCTTGCTCCCTCAAAATTAGATAAAGATTGTTGACGAACATCAATGTTCAACTCTGGTCACATATTGCTAATTGGCTTGAGGTTCAGACATTTACTGGCCCACTCCAGAAAACTGTCCATTTTGTTAACATTGCTTTGGTTGTATATTTGAGAAAAATCCCAGTCTACAAGTCAGGCTTTATGTGGTGCTTGCACCAAATAAAGTACTTAGCAGTGAGTTTTATACAAGTTAATTTTCATCTCACTAGGCCAAAGAATTGTCTTCTGGAGTCAGCAGCACTCCTTAAAAAGGTACCAATTGTATTTTAACAAATTTTAATAATTGATGTAATGTTACAGTCTTTCATAAAGCCTAGTCTTATGAATCACTTCAGAAGTTGTTGCTCTAACCAGCTTCTCCCGCCTAAGCTGCTAAAATCTTAAATTACTGGATAAACTGTAAACATTTCCCCATTCTGTTGGTGTTCATCCTGATTATTGTCCTTATCAAATGGTCTGTAAACAAGCCAGCATTCACAAAACTGTAGTTTAATAAAAGTGTTGTTTTTTTCCCTAAAATACTCGCCAAACTGCAAAGGTAGAGTTTAGAGCTTAAACCACTTAATTATTACCTGGGCTTGGCACTGTACTGTGAAGGGTGAAAGCCGGCTGACATACAACACAAGGTAAGGCATAGTGTTTTCAAATTAACCTCATAAGGAGAGACACTTATCATATGACTAAATGAGAAACTGATGTAAAAATTGTATGTGTAGATGCAGGCAAATTTTTAAAAATTAAGACAAAAGCAGAAAAGTTGGTTAACATAGGTTAAAAATTATTTGTGTTCTGCCTTGTGACAAATGAGATGCTTTCATCAGAATTAATATAGCTGGCAAGAAACGAACAGGAATGTAAAATTTGTTGACATTTACAAATACCACAGTCACCTCACTTTGACTGATTAATAGCTGTTAATCATTAAAAACAGACTCCCAAATTACTAAAACAGAAAATAAAGCAGATTTCACAGAAAAGGTGTTATTTATACATTATAAAAATTTGTTTTTATATTAAGTGAATGCACAGACTGACTCTTTACATTACTGATAAGCATTTTATGCATAATTTAAGCATACTGCCCAACATGCATGTCTTTGAGATGTAGAAAAAAACACAGTGAGTCAGTCGGGGCAAAGCAATTACACTGGAGCCATGAGAAAGCAATGATACATACTGCACCTCCTTGCTTGTTATTACCATTGTACAGCAGTTAAAATAAATGTTACATGAAGAACACAAGTGATTTCAAAGACAGATTCTTTCTCCAAGTTCATTAAAAACCTGATCAGATTCAAGTCATATAGTTGAAAAAGTGATTTTGGGTTGGGCTGGTGAAAGATAAAATTTACTGCACACTGCCATTATAAAATTACAGTTTTTAATTGATTATGAAAGTGACTGTGGTACAAATAAGAATCCAGACCAATGAAAAACCAGGTTAAGCAGGGTTTTGTTTCCATTGCATTTATTTCCACAGGTTTCTGGAATCAGAAGCAACACTTCACATCATGTTTGCTTATTGGTTTATGTATGTGGAGACAGCATCATCCAGGAAGAACCTGAGTCTACGGTAATAGTATAGCGATAAATGCACTGGACAGGAAAACAACGTGCTCATTTCAACACTTATGGCACCTTGTACAATACAAAGTTGTCCACAGTAAGAAATAAAATCTCAAACAAGAATATACAAAAGGCCAAAAAAAAAACAATTAGCACCACAGTATCTACAACAAGGTTAAGTGTGCAAATGTTTATTATTTAGTGTAACATCACCCTTAGAGTTCTTCTTTGTAATGGAAGAACGGCTCGATTGTTGTTCCAAATACTTATTAATGTTAGTGAAAAGAAGCAAAAGTGTACAGTATTTACTAGTAATCAGTCTGAAAAGATGATGGTAAATTTCTTTTTATTTAAAAATTATTCTGAATTCATAAGTAATACATCTAGCTAACCTAGCAATTTAATATGAAAAGTGAAGCTGTCAGTATAATGATTCTACAGATGCATCACACCAAAATCAAAACAATTCCCAGAAATAATTTGCTGATGTCTGGAAAGGGATATAAAGTAATTTGTAAATCAGTGGGGCTTTCGCAAACAAGTTGGAAGGATGCTTCCAGAAAGTTAAAACAGCAGTTGATTTTTCCAAAACAAAGGCATAAAATATTTAATTAAATCAAAACACACTTAGAGAAACTTTTATTGGTCTGTAGGACTTGTTCATTTTGTTCTTGGCTCCACAATTAGAAAGGTACTGGATAAAAATGGACAAAGTAAGAAAGTGAAAAATAAGCTAGACTCACAAGAACAAGTTACCATAAATTTGCTTTACTGGACTAGAATAATCCACCAGAGTTTTGGAATACTATTCTGTATAGGAATCAAAGCAGGATCTTTTAGTCAGGCAGTCCAATAGCATCTGGAAAAAGCTAACATTGTATTCCACCATAAGGACTCCATGCCACTCGTCAACCACAACAGTGGTAGTATCATGTTTTTGTAAATGATTTTCCACATCAACACCCAGGTAAAATTTAATTATTAAAGAAACCAGCTTTCTAACAGTGGACTTATAACGAGAAGGTCATCACATTCTTTCATATACAGAAGCTGAGTCACAGCTGAATCATGAGAAAGACCTATAATGCAGGAGCAACTCTTAAATCCAAAAGGCTGAAGAAAAAGGCATTTAGAAATTTAGAATGGCTTACTCAAAAATAAACCTAAATTGCAATAAGATATTGGTGCTAGGCCTGATAAAAGCAATTAACATTTGAAATTATAAATGTTAATGACATGAAGCAGTTCAGCAAGCAGGAGAGGGCAATAAGGCTATCAGAGAACCATGGAGCATCAATTAGTAACAGATAATACAGACAAAAAAATGTCTGGATGCAGTTATGGAGTCCAAATGGACTATGTCCTTTATACAGGGTATTAGTTTTTGTGTAACCTTCTTTATTTAAATAAATCATGATAAAAAAAATATTAGAATTCTGTAATCACTCTTGAACCCTTTTATTCAAATTCTGGTTTTAAGAAAAATGTGCCATAGTACTGATGTTTCTAATAGTTTAAATAAAAGACAACAAAAAATGCATAAAAAGCACACACCATCCTGTAGCAATTTCTTGTACTACCTGTGATCATGAGTCAACTGTGTTGTAATGCATTATTAATAAAAGTTTTCTAAGAAATAAATAATACATTTATTGTTTTTGCCTCCTGTTCCATTTTATAGCACACCTGTATTGGCTGTAATGGGCGGCACGCACGGTGGCGCAGTGGTAGCGCTGCTGCATCGCAGTTAGGAGACCCAGGTTCGCTTCCCGGGTCCTCCCTGCGTGGAGTTTGCATGTTCTCCCCGTGTCTACGTGAGTTTTCTCCAGGCACTCCGGTTTCCTCCCACGGTCCAAAGACATGCAGGGTAGGTGGATTGGCAAATCTAAATTGGTCCTAGTGTGTGCTTGGTGTGTGGGTGTGTCCTGCGGTGGGTTGGCACCCTGCCCAGGATTGGTTCCTGCCTTGTGCCCTGTGTTGGCTGGGATTGGCTCCAGCAGACCCCCGTGACCCTGTGTTCAGATTCAGCAGGTTGGAAAATGGATGGATGGATGGATATATTGGCTGTATAGTTTTATCAAAAGTATTATGGGGAAAATTAGATATGTTAATTGATTATAAAAGTGATCATATTGGGAATACTTTGTAAAATAATGATTTCTGTTGCAGACCTGGAATCAGAGGACACATATTAAGAAATGACAAGATGTGGTCTTGTTTAAACAGGAGTCTACACAGTTATAAGCAAAAAGTACTAGACTTCAAAAAGAATTAAATTAAACCTAACTGGCAAACAGCTAAAAACAGTAAACAACATGGAAAGCATGACACCCTGAGATCCTTTCATGCACACAGAATACAGAGCACATATCCAACAAACACACAACACATGCCAAATATAATGCATGAAGTCTGATTACAGTATTGCCAAGTACAAAGAAAGTAAAAGCATTGGTACAACGTAAATAATCTGTAAAAAATCTGTCTTGCACGACAAACAGTTGCAATACAGATGTCACCAAAATCGAAAATTAACTGTGTCTCAAAGTGTATGCATTTCATTATGCCTAATTCATACACAATATGAAAGTAACAGTTACAACTATCATCATAAAACCAAAAGCAACTGTCCAGCCAATTAAATGAGTAAATACATCCCTACAATTATCCATCCTGGATACAAAAACGGAAAGCATTGCACTTAGCAATGGTGCCTAAGGGATGCATTCTAACATCCAGTCACTGTTCGTGCAGAGTTTGCATGTTCTCCACATGTCTGCAGGGATTTTCCACTCATATTAAAAAAGACAAATGTGTCAGATAAACTACGTATTCCAAAATGGCTTCATGTGAGTGTGCCCTTTAACTTCTGCTAGTGCTACCAGGATTCTTTGAATTGGATTAAATAGATAGGAGAAAGTTATGCTTTAACAGTCAAAATAACAATAAAGAAGGTCTTATCTAACATGTTTCATAAATACCATACCACTTGCCAATACCACCTTTTCAAATGACTTTTAAAAAAAGCTCACTGTGTGCTTGACTTCAGAGACTCGCAGATCAGTAGCTAACAATAGTACTACAATCAAGCTGTTTTTGGTTTTTCAGGCAATTTTTTAAAATACAGTATATTTCTACTGGCCAAATTAAAAAAAAATCAATTGACAAAACAGAACTGGAGTCACAACATGGAGCCATGTTTTTAAATAAGATTGTAAATAGTTAAAGGATTCTGTTCCCTGTAAACACAGAATAGAAACAAGTTAAAAATATATACTGTATGCATGGCATAACTTTCAGGTGCTTCCCAGGACTTATTTAACTCATTTTAAAGTTGCAGCATTTAACATTTTTTTACTAACTTCAAAGAGCCAGTTTATGCTTATTTATGATCATTTTTAATGTATTTTTGCAATAGTCATATTCAAAAATAACAGTAATAATAGAATGCAATTATATATTATAGTAGACTACATTAAATACACACTTTTTAATAGTACTTCACAATATCATGAACTTCAAAATATAACCCACACAGGACTGTAGTGGCTAAATAGCGTTCATTGAGAGCAAATTCCAATTCAAGTGATGTAAAAATAGCATTTATTGTTATTCTATTTACAGTAGTTGGTTGTAGAGGATCTAACTACCACTAGTTCAAATTTCTTAAAACATAACATTTTTGAAAGGAATATCAGATGAGTTAAAATCTGTTTCAACTGCGGACCATGATGGACAGAGGACTGAGATATTTGGCTATAAATTACAATGTCAGAGAAATACAAAATCATTATAATGTGCAAATAATGAATCCATGAGTTTGTTTTCAGTGTAACATAAATACTTTTCAATCCATGCTTAACAAAGCGAACCTTACATAATTCCACTTCCTCTTCACTTCACTTCCAGGTAAGTGACGGTTTGCTTTTTTAAATTTTATTTTATACTAGCAAAATACCCGCGCTTCACAGCCGTGAAGAACTGCCTTAAAATTTTTATTAAGAAAATTAAATCTTTTTAAAATGGGGGAAAATATACCAATAATTATTTGTTAAGGATCTCTCTGTATACCACATTGTCATTTCGGCCCTCCGGTTGTAATATGACCAAGCTGTGTGCTGAGCTTACTCTTGAGCATGCAAATTACAGTTGGCCATGTGAACAGTAATCTTGTCTCATATCTCACAGCTTGGATTGCTGCTGTCATAATCGGTTTGAGTTTCATGGTGTGTTTCAATTATGACAGTATTTGCCGGACTTGTGTTGAAGTGACATTCGGCATCTGTCAAGCGTTGTAAGCATACAACTGGTTTCATTGATAACTTCACATCCAGCTTTTGAGAGGTTCAAACATTCATAAACATCAAAGTGTCCACCACTCAAATCGTCACCTGTGAATCTAAGATGTTTAAGAGGCATTGGCGGTTGTCCAAAGGTGTAAAATATTTGGCTACTTCGGTACACTTGAAAGCGACAACCGAACAATTCAGCGGCAGCCATCAACTCACATGCAGAACCGTAGGTGAAGGGCTTAAGCATTCCACTCTTATAGTGCTCCTGTGTAGTATAATTATCTCCTGTACCGTCAACAGTCCACACCTTGAAAATGTCCCAGTCATTCAATACATAAGACACAATGTTCCTCCGGATATCAAGAGTGAGCCTGATATGGCCGTGCAATATGTAACAGAGAGAATGGAAAAGGCAGGTGCCATCTCCGGGCATGGAAACCACTCGGTAAGTGACAGTTCTTTGATCGATGGTGATCACCTCGATAGACATGTTAAAAGGGATATGGTTGGAACGATAAAGGAAATGGGTACCTGAACAATGTAAAGTATGTCTAAAATACCTACACAATAACTATAATTGTAATAAACGAACAATAAAACCGCGGAGAAGCCGTGGATTAAATAAAAAGATTGCAGTTATCAACAGGGAGACGTGAATTCCGTGGCGAAGCAAGGAAGGGAATGAAGAGACCGGAGGGACGGACAGCCTTATATAGGCAGGCAGCAAACAACGTGGGAGGCGTTGGGATGGGGACCCAACGGCGCCTCATACGGCGGCCGAGCTGCAGGCTATGGATGTATATATGTACGTAAGTAGGATTCAGTTAGCATTGGGAACCTGCATACCAAATTTCTTGAAGATGGGCCCATAAGTAACAAAGACCGTTGGAAAGTTCAATATGGTGGCCAACAGTGGCGTCATACCACCGAAATAAGTACGTACATTGGTTTCGGTTAGCGCAGGGAAGCCGCCTACCAAATTTCGTGAAGATTGGGCCATAAATAAGAAAGTTCAACATGGCGGACGTTGTCGACCGTTATGACCGATATGCGTAGAATTTTGAAATGAGACCTGCTTAACTTTTGTAAGTAAGCTGTAAGGAATGAGCCTGCCAAATTTCAGCCTTCTACCTACACAGGAAGTTGGAGAATTAGGGGCATTGGAAAGTTCAGGAAAATGGATGGATGGAAAGTTCAATATGGCGGCCGACAGTGGCGTCATACCACCAAAATAAGTATGTACATCGGTTTCGGTTAGCGCAGGGAAGCCACCTACCAAATTTCGTGAAGATGGGGTCAGCTTTCTACCTACACGGGAAGTTGGAAAATTAGTGATGTTGGAAAGTTCAATGTGGCGGCCGACAGTGGTGTCATACCACCAAAATAAGTACGTACATCAGTTTCAGTTAGCACAGGGAAGCCGCCTATCAAATTTCGTGAAGATGGGGCCATAAATAAGAAAGTTCAACATGGCAGAAGTTGTCGACCGTTATGACAGTTATGTGTAGAATTTCGAAATGAAACCTGCTTAACTTTTGTAAGTAAGCTGTAAGGAATGAGCCTGCCAAATTTCAGCCTTCTACCTACACGGGAAGTTGGAGAATTAGTGATTAGTGAGTGAGTGAGTCAGTCAGTCAGTGAGGGCTTTGCCTATTATTAGTATAAATAGTGTTGCTTACATGCACATGTGCCTCTCCTGACATGTGACTAATCTGTTGTGCCATCAGAAGTAGTCGTTGGACAAGTAAAAAAGAAGGATATAAAAGATATACAAAATAAACTGCTCAAAAAAATTAAAGGAACACTTTGAAAACACATCAGATCTCAATGGGAAAAAGAAATCCTCCTGGATATCTATACTGATATAGACTGGGTAATGTGTTAGGAACGAAAGGATGCCACATCGTTTGATGGAAATGAAAATGATCAACCTACAGAGCCCTGAATTCAAAGACGCCCCAAAAATCAGAGTGAAAAAATTATGTGGCAGGCTAGTCCATTTTGCCAAAATTTAATTGCAGCAACTCAAAATTGTACGCAGCACTTTGTATGGCCCCTGTGTTCTTGTATACATGCCTGACAACATCGGTGCATGCTTCTAATGAGATGACAGATGGTGTTGTGGGTGATCTCCTCCCAGATCTGGACCAGGGCATCACTGAGCTCCTAGACAGTCTGAGGTGCAACCTGGTGGCATTGGATGGACCAAAACATAATGTCCCAGAGGTGTTCTATTGGATTTAGGTCAGGAAAGCGTGGTGGCCAGTCAATGGTATCAATTCCTTCATCCTCCAGGAACTGCCTGCATACTCTCACCACATGAGGCCAGGAATTGTCGTGCACCAGGAGCCACTGTACCAGCATAGGGTCTGACAATGGGTCCAAGGATTTCATCCTGATACCTAATGGCAGCCAAGGTGCCTTTGTCAAGCCTGTAGCGGTCTGTGTGACCCTCCATGGATATGCCTCCCCAGACAATCATTAACCCACCACCAAACTGCTCATGCTGAATGATGTTACAGGCAGCATAATGTTCTCCATGGCTTCTCCAGACCCTTTCACTTCTGTCACGTGCTCAGGGTGAACCTGCTCTCATCTGTAAAGCACAGGGCACCAGTGGTGCATCTGCCAATTCTGGTATTCTATGGCGAATGCCAATCGAGCTGCATGCTGCTGGGCAGGGAGCTCAGGGCCCATTAGAGGACATGGGGCCCTTGGGTCACCCTCATGAAGTCTTTCTGGTTGTTTGATCAGAGACATTCACACCAGTGGCCTGCTGGAGGTCATTTTGTAGGGCTCTGGCAGTGCTCATCCTGTTCCTCCTGCCCAAAGGAGCAGATACTGGTCCTGCTGATGGGTTATGGACCTTCTATGGCCCTCTCCAGCTCTCCTAGAGTAACTGCTTGTCTCCTAGAATCTCCTCCATGCCCTTGAGACTGTGCAGGGAGACACAGCAAACCTTCTGGCAAAGACACGTATTGATGTGCCATCCTGGAGAAGTTGGACTACCTGTGCAACCTCTGTAGGGTCCAGGTATCGCCTCATGCTAAAAGTAGTGACACTGACTGTAGCCAAATGCAAAACTAGTGAAGAAACAGTCAGAAAAGATGAGGAGGGAAAAATGTCAGTGGCCTCCACCTGTTAAACCATTCCTGTTTTGGGGAGTCATCTCATTGTTGCCCCTCTAGTGCATCTGTTGTTAATTTCATTAACACCACAGCAGCTGAAACTGATTAACAACCCCCTCTGCTACTTAACTGACCAGATTAATATCCCATAAGTTTCATTGATTTTATGCTATACTCTGATTAAAAAGTGTTCCTTTAATTCTTTTGAGCAGTATATATAAGTTGAAGTGATCTCTCTCAAGGTAGATTTAAAACAGTAAACTAATCACAAAATGTTTATCAATAAGAGATATTGAAATTACAATAAATTACACAGCATGAAACACTCAAGGTATTTCAACAAAAAATTAACTTTCCCAACAAAATTCCTTAAAGAATAAGAGTGCTGTCTTTTAATAAAATCAGTCCATTTGAAACCAAGCTGTTTCACCAGTGACCAACATGGCAATTATTGTAGTTGCTTTTTACAACTTATGCAAATACACTTAAAAAGCACTGCATAGTTAAAATGGCTATGAGCATTACATAGTTACTCGCATTTAGATGCTACTCTACTCTAAACCAGTTCTCATTTGGGCCATGCATTTCCTATTTCTTTACAATGGTTTACTGTATTTTAAGGATTTGCACTGCCTAGCAGATTTTGTAATGCTCTTTCTCTGGTTAGTGTTTTCCATTAACTTAAATTAACTTAATTTTATATTTTCTTTGGAAGTCCCAACGGTTTAATAAATAGTTTTTATTAGGTGCTGTACTAATCAACCTGGGAAACCCTCAGCAATTAAGAAGAACGTTTTTTTAACACTTTAATTTCACAATAATTAAATTGCAAGAATCTGTTTATTACTGTGTTTTACAGTTCAGGATTTGACTTGAGTGTTGCCAATGTCTGCATAGATTTTTTAACTTTCTTTCCAAGTCCAAAAGATTCACAGGTTAGGGTAAACACAAATGGTAAATTGGTCCAGTGAGTATGACTGTGTGTGTATTCCCTGTGATGGACTTGCACACAGTCCATGGTTAATTTCCCACCTTATGTACTTTGCTGGGGTCTATTTGTTAAAAAGCAGATTCTGTTAGCTTGTAGCCTATTGCCAGGCCAGAAAAAGATGCACCTTAAAAGATAGCAATGACAGGACCAACAATGCAACATTAAAAAGTGCATTTAGGTTGACTATTAACGTATATTTAACGATTTGAGACAAATAACTCTCAAGGGTCAGGCAGCACACACTTAGAACAAGTGTAACAGGAGAATATGGGCATGTTTGTTGTCTGTACTCAGGTCTTGGCTGTCCAGCTGTGTCCAGGTGACTTAGCTTGCAGAAAAGGTCTAAAGGCTAGATGGTTTCAAGAATAAAAAAAAAAACAGATATTAAACCACTGTGAGAGATACACAGCCCAAAAGCACAGGGGTTTATTAACTCCTTTTTTATCATCCTATTCAAATACTGTCCCAACTTTTTATCTCTGTTATCAGTAAGTTATTGGTTATATAACAACATGGATCCATGTTGTTTTTTAGTTTGTCTTCAGCTTAAATTTGAAAAGAGCCTTAAAAATGATATAGTGACTGTACACACTCTATAGTTGCTGCAAAAAGCAATGCACTTTTGCTAGTACAAGCTAAAATACCTTTTATGAAAGCATTTTAAATATATGTATAAATATTTAAATGCAGCAAAAAAGACATACATGTCTCCATGACCATTTAAAGCATAAATCACAGTGATGCATTAATTATTGATTACATTTGTTCTTCAATACACCTTGCTCCGAGAGCTGATGAGACACCCCTGAACTGGATATGCATGTTTGATGATGACATCAAAGACACTTTAATTAAACAAGGCAAAGACCTTCATTAAACGTATTAAGATGTACAAGGCAAAGACCCTCAATTAAAGGTATAATGATGTACTATTGTAAAACAACAACTAATGAAAGAAGGGTGAAAATTTTCCCAGAAAGTTAATAGCATGGATCTGAAATGTCTCCTTTAGGAAAGAAGTCATTTTTCAAATTATACTTAATTATTAAACATTTTTCTTAGTATGAGTAAGCAGTCTAATTTCAATTCTTCCACCACCCATAATTTTCATAACCTTCTTTAGTCTAATACAGGAGGTTAATCCTGTTCATAACACATCATGTCAAGATAGGTATCACCATGGGATAAGGTCCATCACAGAGAATAGCTAGACATACACCCACACTCACAAAAACTGTATCAATTTAGAAATGCCAAAGGAGGCCCATCTATTAAAAGAAGTAATATCCACTTCTTTGAGTGTACCTAAAGAAAAGCCTTTGACCAGGACAAGAATCAAATACAAAACACTGAAACAGTACTAACCACAGTGTCAACACACTGCTGACAGACCAACTAAAGTCCACGCAAGATATACAAAAGTGAGGGCATACTACAAGTGAAAAGCATGTTATGTCATTGCAAAAAAACAAGCAGGAATGATATCACTAGCAACAGTTATCACTGAAATAACAGCCATTATTTGGAAATACACAGAATGTCAATTTGCAAATTCCTTTAATCTATTACTTGTACATAAATATATAATCTCATTAGGAAATGTTGCTTTTGACAGAAATGTAACCTATAGAGTACAAAAAAAATCATTTTTAATAACATATACATTTCTTTCACATTCCCTTCTCCCAATGTGTATTATTCTCACATCTCTCCCCCAATTACATCATGACCCTTGATAATAATGGGAGAGGTCAAAACTATATTAAATTCATAGAGATTAACCCTATTTTGCTAACTTGATTATTCTATCACTTCAGTTAAGGCAGCAAAACCACACAGAACCTGAATTTGACTGTCTAAACTATTCAATATAAAAACACTCATCATCTCGGCAATATCTCTATCTGTAATATCTCATACAAAATACTACATTCCATCATTTTCTGCTTAAGCAGGTTTGCAAATATTATGTCATACATAAAAAAACCCTTTCGATACATCTATAATACAGCTGTAATGTTATTACAGATGGTTAGATCTCCAAAGAAAGTCAATAATCCTTATGTACACACAAACTATACTGAAAAAGTATACAAAATGGTGTATTTTATATTAAATATGTAAAACATTACAACAAACAAGTCACATTTGCCCACTATCCTAATTTTGTTATAGTCAATGGCCTTGATACATCAGGCAGTAGTTGTGTCATGTGCATGTATCATTAAAAATGTAACACTATTTTGTCTTAAAACCCAATTCCACTGCCACCTTAGAAACACACTGTGTTTGGTGGTTTTTGACACTTTTATTATTTTTATGTTATGAAAAACATTTTCAAAAATGTTTTTACAATTTCTAGCTCAATGTAATTGGAGGCTGTAAATGGTGGAGGTGCTGAATATTTCAGCCATTGTGTCAAGAAAACTGGCAATCAAAAGGCTATCCTTTTTTATTACCTCATAAAGTATAAACAACAAACTGCACTTTGAAGTTGAGTTGCTTGACTGTGACGCTCCCCAAGCAGTCATATTTCATGTCTTTTACCAAATAGCTTGAACATTTTAAATGGCATGCATGTTTGGTCAATTGCAGTCTCTAAACTGGACAAGCGTGTGTATGAATGAACCCTGTAAAAGACTGACACTCAACCCAGGTTTGGTTATTGTCTGCATCCGAGGCTACTATGTTAGGATCTATCCCACCGGAACCCTGAACTGAATAAATGATTTAGGAAATTAATTGGTGAATTTTTAATTGTATTTAATGCATCTCTAGCTATGGTATTAAACATTCAAATTGCAACCTATTTTTATTTAAAAAAGCTGGACTATCATATATAACATTCTCCTTTTTTTATCTGTTCCTTGTTTTTACCTAAATGTCCATTTCTCTTTTATAATTATACGTTGTGCTGTTGTTGGATTAATTCCACATACACATAAAGGGATATCTGAAGCACTGGTTGTTTTTTAAGCTTCTTTAAAAACCACTACATTGCACCGAAAAAACACTGAATGAATTGGTTTTATGCGTAATCTTCCTCATCAGAACTCTAATAAAAAAATGAATACATATTGGTTTGGCTTACAATGATGGTGTTGATTGACAATTTCAGTTTTGTGATTCCTGTTGGTTACTGTAGGTCAGATCTCTCCTATATATCATTCCTCTTTCTAATATTTTCTTTACTTAATTCTTTTTCACATTAATGCTTAAAGTAATTTTTCCTTCTACATACATAGCCTTTTAATACCTTATTCAGGACACACAACAATAGATGTATGATTACCAAATATGATTGTCTTGCTATTTAACAATTGCTGTGCTCCTTCATGTCTTGGCCCATATAATACATAAAGGTAAACAGTAGGGAGTTTGGGAGGCAGTGGAGTACTTAGCACTGCTGCTTTGCAGCTCCCGAGTTTTGAGTCTGAATCCCCACCCTAGGCACTGCCAGTATAGACATAGCATCTACTTTGCTTTTTATGCATCATATAAGCTTTGGCCTTGGCAACCTTGAATTAAATTAAGCAGGCTAGACAATGAATAGATGATTAAGTAAGGGAGTAAGGTAACACAGTGGTTAGATAGGTTACTTCACATCTCTCTGAATCTGGTTAAAATTCCATCAGTGCTTGTGAGGGTTTATTCCAGAAAGACACTTTTCTACCCACTTTTTACTCCCACAAAAAATATGCATGTTTGCTTAAATCACAAATTTAAATTTGGATGGAAATGAGTGTAGGTGTATGTTAAGAGAGTGTTTCTTGCACTCGACTAACATTCCTTCCATTGCTGGTTCATGCCTTGCACTAAATGCTGCCGATATTGTCCTCCAGAAAACCAAAATGTGGAATAAACAGTGATTTGATAAATGAATGAATAAAAATGGAAAAATATTTTAAAAACTGAATTAGAAATCACTTTCAGCATTTTACAAATGATGTTCAGCGCAACATATGCACTATTTTGCTTTCTTTGTTTATAAATGAGACCTAAAAAAGCTAACAAAGCTTATTTTTATCTTATCTGGTTATGATTCATTGAAAGATGCACCCAAATGCTGGAATATTGTGTCAGCATCTTGATTAACACAAAAGCAAAGAACTCATTACATTCACAGCCTAACAATTTTTAAAAATGTTTTTTTTTTCAAGATTTAGGAATTTAAATACTATAATTACAACCTTTTACCTATGACTGGAAATATTTGCTAACAAAACAAATTTTGGCAACTAAAACAAAAAGAGGAAAACGACATAACTAAAACAAGCAAAGGCATGTTTGATCCTTTTTCTCTTAAGCTCCAGGACCTGCTGAGACATACAAATGTACACACCCAGGTCTTCATCAATCAGTTTGCAGGTTGTTTAATAAAAATTTATTGACTTACAAGTGATTATTTATCAAAACAACATTTGTACTGGCCAGCATAGCTTTTTCAACATCCCCCACCACAAAAACCCTGCCCAGGCAGCCATGCATTGAAGAACCTTGCATAAGGAAACAAATGGAAAATCAATGGCAAGAACATGGGTAAAATGAAAATTCGACTGACAGTCCAAGCTGGTTCCTGGGAGCCCTCTTTGCTGGAACAGGGCAACATGGTGGTGGCTGTCCAAGTTCTCTTCACAGTCTTTATTTATTATTTACAAATGAGATGATCAATATTTTTAATCTGGAGACAAATTTATTAACTTTCAACTTTTTTACCCTGTCAGTCAGATTCCTTGTGTCCCAGTCCCAAACCTCTGCAGAGGTTAGTTAAATATTTTAGTCTTTGCAAGGGCTGATCGCTTTGGCACAACATTCCTCCTACATTATAAAAATGCATTTCAACATGTATGCCACCGTCAGACAGGAATGCAGTTTTTGCTCCCTCTACACCCAGAAGTGGTGGCATCCTCAAATTGTTTTGATTTTTGATTTACATTATCATTGGATATAATTTGACACAAACAAATAGCACATATTTTTTTATTTGTATAAAGTACACATGTCCAAATTACACAGAATACCTGACATCTAAACCACTTACCACAATTTGAATACAGCTGCTTGGAAAGTAAACTTTTCTTAAATTAATTTTTAGCCATACAAAACTTGTAAACACAAGAAGATGATTTTGCTCTGATGGGTCTTTGGGAATACAACTCAAAATCTATAAAATTTCAGTGGTAAAAGTTATGGCAGAGATGCAAGTGATATTATTTATTATTATTATTACTACTAATAATAATAAAGTACATTTCTATAGCTTACAGTGCTTTGCAAAGACAGTGGAGAACCATTTCAACCATCACCAAAGTGTAGCATCTTCCTGGATGATGCAAAAGCAACCGTTTTTGCACCAGTAAGTGCACCACACCTTAGCAATTAGGTGTGGTGTCAATGGGTGAGAAAGAGAGAGGGGATGATTAGAGGACCAGAATGACCAGGTTGTGGTGGGCAATGTTGCCAGGACAGCTGGAAACACCCTACCTTTTTCAAAAGATGCCCAGGGATCTTTTATAACCATAGAAAGTTAGGACCACAGTTTTACATCTTATCTGAAGGACGGCACCAATTTTTACAGCAAAGGGTCCTCATCACTGCATTAGGGCTTAGGGATCCACACACAGAGCAAAAAAGGAAGTGCCCCCTGTTGGCCTCACTAAAACCTTTTCCAACAGTAACCCACATTTTTACTAGACGCTCTCCTGTCCAAGTATTGGCTAGGGCCAAACATGTTTAGCTTCAGGTGGATTGCCTGTTCCGAAGTGCAGGTTGCATGAAATGCATCAACTATTCATTCAGCATGTTGAAAAATCCTTACCTTGACCAACCTTTATAGTGTAATACTGACAATGTTAACAAAATACAGACTCAACCTAACGATCATACCTCAGCATTTAAGATGGAAAACTTGAGTTTCTATCTTTAGTGTAAATTCATGCATGTAGAGAAGGTATTTAAGATTTTCAATAAGAAGCCACGACATATATCATTTAGATTATGCATGTACTATATCTGCTAATTGTCTCTTACTGCATTTTGCTAAGCTCTGAATCTTCTTAGCACTAAATGGCGATTTAAGAATCAGAAAATTATTTAATAAAAATAGAGTGGCCTTGTATTAGTATAAAGAAAGATATTTTATTGTGGCACATATACAGTTTATATGCCAGCTGTAAAAGGAGGAAGGAAAGTGTAGTTAAAAGGATTCACTGCAGGGTCCACAAGGGTGACTACGTGTACCAGCCTACATTAGAGGAAATTATACTCAATTCAATTATAAAAAGAAGCAAAAGGCAACATCATATGGAATGGCATCTACTAGCAAGGACCACGCTTCTTAAATACCTTAAGTGATCCAGCAGTGGTTATTCTGAGGGCAGTATATTAGAACGGATGTGAGGAAATGTCAGGAAACCAGGAATATTTACCTCAACCATATGGTGACAATACAGAGGCAGCCCTGTGGTCATTCCTAAAGAACTGGGGACTGGTCCTTTAAGAAAGTCTAAGGCTGGTCCACATGGTGTTTTGGTGCTGTTCCTAACAAAAGAAGTAGCTTCTGAGTTTGCCATATGGAGATCTTGTAAATGAAAAGGTTTGAGAATGGCAATATCATAATGGGCAATTATTGGATTGCATGTGCACATTCTATTGCATTATTCTTATACTTTGTGTTTCTCCCATTTAAACCTGTCCTGCTTTTATTTTTTTGTAATTTAACTATATTTTGGATTAAGATCTTTATTTTGGGAATTTTGTTTCAGGTGATGAAGGCACATACTGGTACCCTTTCATGCATACAAAAACCTCTTGCTGAAAAAGGAAGTGATTAGTTTTCCAGATTTTTTTCCCTTTTACACATATGGTTCTCACAAATTCAGCATGGCATTTATGATATTATATCTCACTTAAATAAAATACATTAAAAGCCATATCTTGAAAAAATTAAATGTATGCATACTTGAGGATTACTGGCATGCAAATGTGGTGTAGCCATTGGTATTCCAAAAAACACAAAATAAAGCCCAATTTTATTCCAAAATCAGTTAAGGTCCTACTTACACCAAAATAGATGAATGGTGCAATAGGACTGAAAATGAGATGGGATCAGTAAATGGTTGGGTGAATGATAAGCAGAGGTGATATGGAATGCACTTTTAATATGATTTTGTCATAAACTGCAACATGATGTAGAACAAAAAAAAATTGTGGTTGCATTTGAAGGTTTGTGATGTAGTATGGGGAAGCCTAATAGTCAAGAAATACATATAATCCAACCATTGTTGTGGAGCATCAACAGCACTTGATGCAAGGCATGGAACAACACTGGACAATGCAGAAGTTCATTGTAGACCATACAAATCTATATTAACTCCCTCAGGGCCAGTCTAATTTGTATATGGGGGGAAAGCCAAAGTACCTACAGGTAAACCCATGTACACATAGGAAGAATAGGCCATCTCCAAACAGGCGGTGACTGGGACTGTAAACCCGAAGCACTAACTGTTGAGCCATGTACTGTATGTTTCAAAACATTTTTGTGCAAGAGTATGGAAAATGAAAACAACAAAGCCATGAAAAGAAATAAAGATGGATAATGTTGCAATGGGATTTCCAAGAAGGATATTTCATGTTTCTTAAAGAGCTACAAAAATCACAGAATAAAAGTAGAAGTACAGGGAAGCAAATGCTTAATTCATTCAGGAATCAGTAACAATGTTTTAGACAAGGATTTGTTGCCACCTACTGGACAAACTGCCATATTTGTAAAAAGAGTGTATATTCTCTGTGTATTTCAGTATAGCTTGGGGGTTCTCTGGATATGTCCATTTCAACCAGTACAACTGATGTAACCAGATATGATCCATATACTTTAGAAAGTGGGTGGATACATTTTTATTTAATTCTTTTTTACTCCTGTTTATTTTCAGTTTTTCTAGCAAAACTGCATACACCAAAATTATTGATGCGCCTTTATTCCAAAACTACTGTAAAAAATCTTCTTAAACTTTCCTCTGTTTTTTTCTGATAATGTTTTACGAAAGCAAAATACTAAGATGGGTTGACTGGGCCATCCTACCCCCAAACAAGGTCTTCCAGCACAGCACCTGTTTTGTAATAATCAGGCTAGTCCCAGGCCAATCAAGAGATACAATCACTCCAGCATGAACTGGGCCTGCAGCCTAGCCTTCATCAATCATTGGGCCATGCCGTTTACACTACCCAATGGATGCGTCCAGATGTCCTATCAATCCAAAGAAGCATCTGTGAGCTCCTACTCTGAGCTCATTCTGTGTTGTACAAGTCATCACTCTGTCACAAAGACTAGGCCCTGTAGCACTGCCTGATAAACCATTCAAAGATATAATCAGAAAAATAAAAGACTACTGAAAAATGGTTCATATCTGCCTCAGAATTCACTGCCACTTAATACCCCCCTGTTGGAAACTCAAAAATATTGCAACAAAACCTGAAACCCGTTTATTTGAAGCAAAATGCTTTTATTTATAAATCAGAAGACAAGAGAAGTTTCACTGAAAAAGTAGTAGAACAGAAACAATAAACATGATATGATACCATAAAGGCCTACTAAACTACTTTATTTGACCTAAGGGTCCTCTTTCAACTTACTCCCTCTAGTTCCAGGTCTGCCTGCCTCTGATCCTCTTTAACCTCTACTTTCATACTGAGATGTATTAATGGGACAACATCAGATGCACAGAATTTGGTTTGGTAAAACTCATATTAATAAAACAAAAATACAAACAGAATAATAACTACAATAATCATTATTCCCCAACAATCTCCAAATAAGCAATTTAAGAAAAATCACACTGTATACATTCATCACATCATAAGGTTCATGATATTACATTCATGCATCTCACAATACCATTATAAAAACTGATAAAAAAAAGCCATGGTTTTTGATTGACTTGAGCCGTTTCACAGTTGGAATGAAAACAAACAGTGGTAGCACAGAGTGTGATGGAAAATATCTTAAAGGCTTTTACAAAAGAACAGTGCAATAATTATAGAATTACTGCAAACTACTCGCTATAGCTACTTCTTTCCCTTGATAAACATACTGATGTACTAACTCTGAAATACTAACCCAACCCTTAACCCTAAATGAGAAGGTCTAAAAACTGTCACTAACAGACCTGTGTTAAATGTTATTTGCATCTTATGACACTATAAACCTCTTTACCTATCTCAGAAATAGCAGCCTCTGGTGAACTTTCTACAGCAAAACAATATGTTGTTACAGGTGTATTGTGTGCTGTCTGTTGTTCAGTGTTACTATTGACTTGAAAAATTGCCAGCTTTATTCATGAAAATATAAACTACAAAATATGCATTTAAAGTAAACAGTGTGCAACATCCCATCTAAAGGGCTTCTGTTAAGAGATTTGATAACGAAGAACCACAGGAGATTCAGATTTCAGTACTCAAAACACCCAAAACAACAAACCTTCCTAACGATACCAGTAAAAGCATGGAGGAGACTAGACAGCATCCACCTTCTGATTACATGCCTAAATGAATAACTAAGAAAAGTTAACATTACTGTTTAAGTGGAAATGTAAATATGCCATGCCAGAATATATCCATAACATTTTAACATGTAGTATATCCATAGACCACAATGCTTATCTAAACACTATTTGCTGCTGTTATGCCATATATGGAAGTAATAGTCAGCATGAGGGATACCACAGCGGACAGAAGAACCTCTCAAATACATGGAGACAAATTGCTGGGTCTTCTCTGTCACAGTGCTCATTTCAACATACAAGTTAAATATTAAGATTCAAGATACCTTGTGCTACTGAGCTTCTGAACAGATAAGAGCAAATTTGGCTTTTTTATATTGTCTCAATGTGAAGTCTTTTTTTCAGTATCTTTTGCGATACCCCTGATACCCTAGCAGTTTTTAAATGCATGGACTAGAGAAATTCGGGACTGCTTTTTAGGAAGAATTCCTGTGGGTGTAGCCCATTCAGTTGCAGATTTTTCTGCTGTTCAATACTACAGACATTTTAACAGAGACATGCATTTTAATATAGCTCTTCAACCAGTTGTTAAAAAAAAAAAAAACTTTTAAAGCTCAACTAAACCTCTGGATGCTAAGTTCCATTTTGGGCAAAGTTGAAAAGGATGTCTCTGAAGTAAGCACAGTAGAGCAGTAATAGTGCATTAAACAATAGTAGTACACTCTACCACCATTGCTGACTACAGTATTGCAATTTAAAGGTTAGACACTGATGTACACAATCACAGAAATCTTCTGGTGTATTATTCCATTTTTAGCATACTCATCATTTTTAAGCTCATCATTGGCCCACTGTAGCTCTCTGAGGTGATGCTGCTCATTACTAATGCAAGTTGCACCCAATATGACCAAATACCTTTTTCACAGCAACCAGTTCCTTTCTGAACTGTTCAGTACACCCAAGAAATGAAAAAGGGAGAGGAGTATTGCAGCTTCTCAAAAATAAAAGCTTGCCAATCATTATGAAGTCTTTTATTTTTCATTTTTAAAACTGGAGTATTTTGTACAGTGCACTGTACTCAAAAATGGAAATTCATTTAATGAGAATAAACTGAAATAGATTTGAATTGGAATGTTACTGACCCCCCTCTGCCTTTTCAGTTTCTTTCCCTGATATCCTACTGTGGGCTGATGGTATCACTACTGCTTTGCCATGCTATGCGTACTGCCACTGGAAACCTTAGAATTCGAAACACCAGAAATTCTCATTTTAATTCTATTTATAGTACAAGTATGCACAAACATGGCAAATGAGAAGTTAAAATTACAATATGATGAAATAAATTGCTCAAGTTGGTAAAAATTAGACATTTAATGCTAAATCTCATAACTCAGAATGTTTTTCAAATATCTTAATTGAATGCATTTCTCAGCTATGCGTCTTAACTGTTATCAATAATTTGAGACCATAGTAATATTAATTTTTATTTATATAGCACATATCTCAAATCCAAGGGCATTTTAGAACCATAAGAAGCCAGAAGCAAGTAACAATAACAAAACAGAACAAACAAAAAGAGCACTCTACAAAGGGTAAAAATCTAAGAATGACGAAAAATATTCATTAAACTGAAAAGTTTTCAATTCAGTTTGAAAAAATGAAAGTGAAGAGCAGTTGTGCAAATGTTTGGGTAAGGTGTTCCAGATGTAGAGGGTCTAGATCATGCACAAATTAAAATGTAATGAGTACAAATTTATATTTGATACATAAAGAAACAGGCAGTCAGTATAAATGATAAAGGACAGGAATAATATACTTGCTTCTCTTGGCATGTGTGAGAAACCTAGCAGCTGCATTTTGGATATATTGCAGTCTAGTGAGTGTTTTAAATGGAAGAACTGCAAACAGAGAGTTATAATAGTTAAGGCAAGAAGCAATGAAAGCATGCAAGTGATATAGTAACAGGCAACGATGGAAGATACTACGAAGGTGATTATAACCATTTTTTATAAGTGAGCTTATATGTGACTGGAAGATAAGTGATGAGTCAAAAAGGAAATCTAAATTCCATAAAACATGTGATAAGTGAATCAGTACATCATCAATGTTAAGGCTGAAGTCTTAGAGGCAGTTTATTTAGGGGCAACTAATAACATTTCAGTGTTATCAGAGCTCTGTTTAAGATAATTAGCATCCAGGCAATTGTTTAAATCAGAAAAGTATTGAAGCAAACAGCAGGGTGGAAGGTTGATGGTAGGACCTTTAAATCTGAGTCTCATCTGCAACAAAAGCTGAGACGATGTTGGTGAAAAATTTGTCCGAAGGGGCACCTTGAGTAACGGGGCATAAAATGATTTATGATTTCTTTTGATTTTCCCATTATGTCAAGCACAGAGGCAGTGAGTTTGATGGTAGGCCTTAATTATTATAACAGGCTATTTAGCTTTCAGAAGCTAATTGTCTAATTGCTTAAAATCTTGACATTATTTTCTAAAATTTTCCAAGCTGTTTATTGTGAATTTCCCCTTGGGATTAATAAAGTATCTATCTATCTATCTAAAGGCCCATATACTAAAGTGTATGTAAACTTGTGACCCACTGAAATTGTGACAGCCAATAAAAAGTGAAATAATCTGTTTGTTAACATTGTTGGGAAAAATTACTTTTGCCCTGTACAAAGCAGATGTCTTAAACTTCTTCTTTCAGCTGCTCCCATTAGGGGTTGCCACAGTGAATCATCTTCTTCCATATCTTTCTGTCCTTTGCATCTTGTTCTGTTACACCCATCACCTCAATGTCCTCTCTCGCCACATTCATAAACCTTCTCTTAGGCCTTCCTCTTTTCTTCTTCCCTGGAAGCTCTATCCTTCTCCCAATATACTCAGCATCTCTCCTCTGCACATGTTCAAACTAACGCTATCTCGTCTCTCTGACTTTGTCTCCCAACCGTCCAACTTGAGCTGACCTTCTAATGTACTCATTTCTAATCCTCGTCACACCCAGTGCAAATCTTAATATCATTAACTGTGCCACCTCCAGCTCTGTCTCCTGGTTTCTGGTCAGTGACACTGTCTAAAACCCATATAACATAGCTGGTCTCACTATCATCCTGTAGACCTTCCCTTTTACTCTTGTTGATATCCATCTGTCACAAATTACTCCTGATACGCTTCTCCACCTATTCCACCATATCTGCACTCTCTTTTACACCTCCCCTCCACCATCCCCATTACTCTGTACTGCTAATCCCAAATATTTAAACTCATCCACCTTCACTAACTCTACTCCTTGCATCCTCACCATTCCATTGACCTCCCTCCCAATTACACACATGTATTCTGTCTTGTTCCTACTGACCTTCATTCCTCTCTAAAGCATATCTCCACCTCTCCAGGGTCTCCTCAACCTGCTCTCTTCTATCGCTACAGATCACAATGTCATCAGCAAAAGTCATAGTCCACGGGTACTCCTGTCTAATCTCGTCTGTCAGCCTGTCCAACCTGAGCCGATCCGTGATGTAATCCCACCTCCACATTGAATGCATCCGTCACTCCTACCGCAGACCTCACCACTGTTACACTTCCCTCGTACATATCCTGTACAACTGTACTTCTTTGCCACTCCCGACTTCTTCATACAATACCACAGCTCCTCTCTAGGCACCCTGTCATATACTTTCTCCAGGTCCACAAAGACACAATGAAACTCCTTCTGGCCTTCTCTATACTTCTTCATCAACATCCTCAGAGCAAACATCGCCTGAAACCATGCTGCTCCTCACTAGTCATCACCTCACTTCTTAACCTAGCTTCCACTACTCTTTCCCAGATGTGTTAAACAATATGCCAAATGCATAGTTTTAGTCATAGTAAAATCTCTGTAGGGGTTAAAGTGAGTTTTAAAGAATTCACCCTCAGTGTATGTAAACTTCTGACTTCAACCATAAGTTACCAGGTAGCGTGGTGGACAGCAGGACTTTTCAAAAGTCAGCTTCATGTTGTTTTGTACAAAGTAAGTGTATAAGATTGCCAAGCTTTGTTAGTGTGAATGGTCTGTTCTAGTGAAAAGTTTTTTTTAACGTTCTGATGTTGTATGTTGCCCAGTGAAACGCAACAGACAGATGCAGACACAGGTTTAAAAGTACCAAGAAGTATTTTCATTTTCTTCCTAAGTAGTGCCTCCAAAAGCACACAATGAATAAACAATTCTCCTCCTCTCCTCCCAGCAGCTCTGTTACATCCCCTCCCAACTCCGGTTTGCTAGCTGGGTCTCCCCTAGTCCTTTATATAGTTCTTGACCCGGAAGTGATTCTCCTGTTCTGTTCACGTAACTTGACAGCACTTCCGGGCCAGATGGTGAACTACATTTTTCTTCAGCCCAAAAGTACTTCTGTCCTTCCGTCCCCGTGACTTGGAAGGACTTCCAGGCTATATTGGAAACCGAAATTATAGACATAGAAAATACTAGACGCCGCATGACAAGCAGCATTGTACGTCAACGCTGCCGCCATATTGCGAGTGGCACTGCTGTGGAGTAAAGTAATGGATAAAGATGCCTCATGCATGTGCTGTTTAGGATTATACAAACTGCTCCAAACCAAATCCCAGGGGATTACATTTCATAGGTAAGGCTGAACAATTGTTTTGGTTATATTTGGGAGTTAGAAAATCCCGTTTTATAAGTTGACTCAAGGTCAACTTACAATAAAATTAAACAACATTACTAAAATTAAAACGAGAATGATAAATCAAAAAGCAATAATTAGCAAACAAAGATAACTAGCAGTAACAGTGCAAAATTCACAATTGGTATGCCAGTTTGATAAGTTTTGAGGGCAGTTTTAAAATGTGTTATTGAATCAAGCTGACATATATGAGAGGGAAGAGAATTCCCGAGTTGAGGAGCACTATGGGAGACGCCCGAGCTCCCATAGCACCGAGGAGTTTGACGTGTGGTACAGAAAGTAGAGCTGCAGATGAGGATCTGAGTGAGCGAGAGGAGTGTAAGTCTGTAGAAGATAAGTGAAGCTGTGAAGAGCTTTAAATGTTTAGAGCGGTATTTTGCATTGTATTCTGTAGTTAACAGGGAGCCAAGTGAAGTTGAGAGAGAACAGGTGTAATATGTTCAGTGGATTTAGAACAGCAGGTTATTATCCTGGCAGCAGAATTTTGAATAAGTTGTAAGCAATGGATACATTTTTGTGGGATGCCAGATAGAATAGCATTACAGTAATCTATACGTGAGGTGACTAGGGCATTAACCAATACTTCAGAACTGTGTTGTGTAAGAACAGGACAAAGTCTAGAAATGTTTCTGAGATGGAAGAAGGCAGTCTGAGAAATATTACTTAAATGGGAGGAATTATTTAATAATAATAACTATTATTTAATAATTGCCATTAGTAGTGTATAAACGGATATAAATAAATGCATGCAAACGATTCACCAAAATCTGTTGTATGTAAACGATACTGTTTTAAATGTTATTGTTTTTTCATCAGAAAACCCAGTTTCCTCGTCTACCTGTATTAGTTTAAATGGCACTTTTGCCACTTGCAATAGAGTGGACGTGCTGACGTATCGTGTCAACTGGGCAACACAGTGAATGTGGCATCTACCTATATATGTCTATGAACAAAATCCCCGCATATCCCTACAGCATCACACAGTTGCACCCCACGATACCCAGCAGGGTTGTGAAGCCAAACGGCATCTCCCATGATGCCCTGCGGGAATCCGGGGCACCTCTAAGCTGCAGGGAAATTGCCATCTAGCGTCCTGGGTGCGTCAGCCGGGTTGAGCTGCCGGCCGTCCATCACAATGTATTGTATGTTTTAGTAATTTACTGTTTTTGTATTAACAGCACTACGTATGTGCAAATTCTCTGAAGTCTCTCTCACTGAAAAATTGTATATAAAAATAAATTTAATTCAGTTGAATTGTGTGCAGGTAAAAGAGACATACATTTATGGCTACCAGCCTACACATATTTACTACCTTCTCACCTTGCCTACCCTAATGCCACTGCTTCTGCCTTCAGTTTCAAGTTTGTATGACCCTTTCTTCAACTGGAGGATTCAGACTAGATAATCCATTCCCGGGCTCCCATTTACCGGGAGCCAGGGATTCTCTGACATTTCTGCTGTAATTCCCGCCAAGCTTGCATATATAGCATGTAAAAATTTAAAAATCGATCAAGAAATAACAGAGCTATAGTTGAAAACTGAAGACTTCATTGACGTCTGTCAGACAACAGCTTTGAATAGCAACTCGAATTTGCAATGCATCAGTCTGATGCATCTGCATTATCTGTGCCAAGAAACTTGCCATCACATAATGATGACAAGAAACTGGATGCATCAGTAAAAACGGAAATGGCAGTGTTTCAGAGCAACGGCAAGCGAGGGCGTTGTTTAGAACAAGTGTATGTATCTGATGACTATGCTGCCTACTTCAGTGGAGGCAAAGCGTGCTTTCTCAGCGGCTGGCGTACTCTGCACGAAGTACGCTCTCGCCTGGACGACCGCATGCTGGACAAGTTATGCTTTCTACGCTCTTATTACCGCAACTAACTAGATCAGGGGTGCCCACAGTTTTTCGGCTTGCGAGCTACTTTTAAAATGACCACATCGAAATGATCTACCTACATTAAAAAGTATATACTGCTCAAAAAAATTAAAGGAACACTTTTTAATCAGAGTATAGGATCAAGTCAATGAAACTTCTGGAATATTGATTTGGTCAGTTAAGTAGCACAGGGGGTTGTTAATCAGTTTCAGCTGCTTTGCTGTTAATGAAATTAACAACAGGTGCACTAGAGGGGCAACAATGAGATGACCCCCAAAACAGGAATGGTTTAACAGGTGGAAGCCACTGACATTTTTCCCTCCTCATCTTTTCTGACTGTTTTTTTCACTAGTTTTGCATTTCGCTATGATCAGTGTAACTACTGGTAGCATGAGGCGAAACCTGGACCCTACAGAGGTTGCACAGGAAATCCAACTTCTCCAGGATGGCACATCAATGTGTGTCATTGCCAGAAGGTTTGCAGTGTCTCCCAGCACTGTCTCAAGGGCATGGAGGAGATTCCAGGAGACAGGCAGTTAGTCTAGGAGAGCTGGACAGGACCATAGAAGGTCCTTAACCCATCAGCAGGACTGGTATCTGCTCCTTTGGACAAGGACAAACAGGATGAGCATTTCCAGAGCTCTACAAAATGACCTCCAGCAGGCCACTGGTGTGAATGTCTCTGACCAAACAATCAGAAACAGACATCTTGAGGGTGGTCTGAGGGCCCAGCGTCCTCTAGTGGGCCCTGTGCTCACAACCCAGCGCAGAGGAGCTCGATCGGCATTTACCATAGAATACCAGAATTGTCAGGTCCACCAATGGCACCCAGTGTTTTTCACAGATGAGAGCAGGTTCACCCTGAGCACATGTGACAGATGCTGAAGGGTCTGCAGAAGCCATGGAGAATGTTATGCTGTCTGTAACATCATTCAGCATGACCAGTTTGGTGGTGGGTCAGTGATGGTCTGGGGAGGCATATCCATGGAGGGACACACAGACTTCTACAAGCTAGACAAAGACACCTTGACTGCCATTAGGTATCAGGATGAAATCCTTGGACCCATTGTCAGACCCTACGCTGGTGCAGTAGGTCCTGGTTTCCTCCTAATGCACGAAATGCCCGCCTCATGTGGCAAGAGTATGCAGGCAGTACCTGGAGGATGAAGGAATTGAAACAATTGAATGGCCTTCACGATCCCCTGACTTAAACCCAATAGAACATCTGTGGGACATTATGTTTCGGTCGCCGCCAGGTTGCTCCTCAGACTGTACAACAGCTCAGGGATGCCCTCATACAGATCTGGGAGGAAATGCCACAAGACACCATCCGTCGTCTCATTAGGAGCATGCCCCGACGTTGTCAAGCATGCATACAAGCTCGTGGGGCCACACAAGATACTGAAAAGCATTTTGAGTAGCAGAAATTAAGTTTTTGAAAAATGGACTAGCCTGCCACATCTTCATTTCACTCTGATTTTAGGGTGTCTACACAATTGAGCCCTCTGTAGGCAGAAAACTTTTATTTCCATTAAAAGACTTGGCATCCTTTTGTTCCTAAGACATTGCCCTGTCATTATTTGTATAGATATCCAACTTCATATTGAGATCTGATGTATCTAATGTGTTTCTTTAAAGTGTTCCTTTAATTTTTGTGAGCAGTGTGTATATATATATATATATATATATATATATATATATATATATAAAGAATTAAAGGAACACTTTTAATCAGAGTATAGCATAAAGTCAATGAAACTTATGGGATATTAATCTAGTCAGTTAAGTAGCAGAGGGGTTGTTAATCAGTTTCAGCTGCTGTGGTGTTAATGAAATTAACAACAGATGCACTAGAGGGCAACAATGAGATGACCCCAAAACAGGAATGGTTTAACAGGTGGAGGCCACTGACATTTTTCCCTCCTCATCTTTTCTGACTGTTTCTTCACTAGTTTTGCATTTGGCTACAGTCAGTGTCACTACTGGTAGCATGAGGCGATACCTGAACCCTACAGAGGTTGCACAGGTAGTCCAACTTCTCCAGGATGGCACATCAATACATGTCTTTGCCAGAAGGTTTGCTGTGTCTCCCTGCACAGTCTCAAGGGCATGGAGGAGATTCTAGGAGACAAGCAGTTACTCTAGGAGAGCTGGAGAGGGCCATAGAAGGTCCATAACCCATCAGCAGGACCAGTATCTGCTCCTTTGGGCAAGGAGGAACAGGATGAGCACTGCCAGAGCCCTACAAAATGACCTCCAGCAGGCCACTGGTGTGAATGTCTCTGACCAAACAACCAGAAAGACTTCATGAGGGTGACCCAAGGGCCCCATGTCCTCTAATGGGCCCTGAGCTCACTGCCCAGCAGCATGCAACTCGATTGGCATTCGCCATAAAATACCAGAATTGGCAGATGCACCACTGGTGCACTGTGCTTTTTACAGATGAGAGCAGGTTCACCCTGAGCACGTGACAGAAGTGAAAGGGTCTGGAGAAGCCATGGAGAACATTATGCTGCCTGTAACATCATTCAGCATGAGCAGTTTGGTGGTGGGTTAATGATTGTCTGGGGAGGCATATCCATGGAGGGTCACACAGACCGCTACAGGCTTGACAAAGGCACCTTGGCTGCCATTAGGTATCAGGATGAAATCCTTGGACCCATTGTCAGACCCTATGCTGGTACAGTGGCTCCTGGTGCACGACAATTCCTGGCCTCATGTGGTGAGAGTATGCAGGCAGTTCCTGGAGGATGAAGGAATTGATACCATTGACTGGCCACCAAACTTTCCTGACCTAAATCCAATAGAACACCTCTGGGACATTATGTTTTGGTCCATCCAATGCCACCAGGTTGCACCTCAGACTGTCCAGGAGCTCAGTGATGCCCTGGTCCAGATCTGGGAGGAGATCACCCACAACACCATCTGTCATCTCATTAGAAGCATGCACCGATGTTGTCAGGCATGTATACAAGAACACAGGGGCCATACAAAGTGCTGCGTACAATTTTGAGTTGCTGCAATTAAATTTTGCCAAAATGGACTAGCCTGCCACATCATTTTTTCACTCTGATTTTTGGGGCGTCTTTGAATTCAGGGCTCTGTAGGTTGATCATTTTCATTTCCATCAATCGATGTGGTATCCTTTCGTTCCTAACACATTACCCAGTCTATATCAGTATAGATATCCAGGAGGATTTCTTTTTCCCATTGAGATCTGATGTGTTTTCAAAGTGTTCCTTTAATTTTTTTGAGCAGTTTATATATTATATATACACATACACACATACATACACTGAGTATACTTTATACATAAAATATCTGTTGTCGCACCTTGAATAACCTTTATGGCACAATGACAATTCAATACATTTATGGTCACTACAGTATTTGGATTAAATAATCTTCATGTGGCAAAAGGCGGACTCGCATAAATAAGTAGAGCCGAATAATGCAGTCAAGGAGCTTTTGAATTCAGCCAAGTGAAAAATGACGCTTTTTCAGATCGCTTTTCGGAAGGAAGTCAGTTTCATAGTTTTTATGAACAGTTCGAAAGTGCCTTTCCACATTTTCCTTCTTTGAAATAGCAATGATAGATTGACAGATCAGACAAACGCACTTCGATTGTGACAGTGAGAGAAAAAAATCCTCTTCTAATTCCACATAAAGCCCATACCCTCCCCAAACAATTTTTTCTAAATCCCTTCTTTAGTCAATATAAATTGGAAGGCTAACTAGATCACAGCCGTAGTTTTGCAGTAGCTGGCGCGTTTGATTGTGCGTGCAGGATGACCAGTGTGTTACAAGAAAAGAGATCTCAGACTGGCCGCCCTGTATGTCAATCAAGTGGCAAATACCATAGGGAGGATATATGATAGACTAACATTTAAAAAAAAATTTTTTTGAATGCAACACGATCTACCTGCACTACCTTTGTGATCTACCGGTCGATCGCGATCGACGCATTGGGCACCCCTGAACTAGATACATGTACTTGTATGACAGCATGAACTGCTTATAGATAAGGTTAGTCTTTTATTGGTGTCAACATATTGCAATAGTTTTATTAAAAATAAGTGTTGGTCATTCTAAAACCGCTCACATGTAAGATGCCCATGCACTGTGTCATCCCCAGGAGCCCGGGATTCCCGGGAACAGCATGCAGGATTCCCAAATTCCCAAGAATGGATAAACCTGTCCGGGAATGGATTCCCTAATTCAGACATATTACTACGATATCTTTCTGAAGATACATTTTATATTGTGGTTGTAAGAGCCATTTGTTAGTTAGTAAGGTTAAGTTAAATTGATAGAGTGTTTGCCTAAATAAATATAAACATAGACAAAGGGAGGTCCTATTATAACCCCCACAAGCTAAACTATAAATTGAACATTCTAAATATTCTTGTCCCTCCGACTACAGATTAGTCCCAGTTTATGATCTGCCTTGCAGTTGGTAAGGCATTGAGGGCAAACAGTTTGAAACTGTACTGCTCGTACTTACAGAATGTACTGAATGTATTAAGTGAAACCAATGAATGTTTGCCATAGAAAAATACAGAAAGTAATTCTGTAAGTTTAACACTAGAAAGTTAAGATTGCAGAAGAAATCTTTTTTTTTTTTTTGCTTTTTTCCTTTTATTCCATGTGTGTAATAATTTTTTTTTAAATCTTCACTAAACTTCACTAAATTAACTTTACTGGACTGAGAAATTTCTTTTGTTATGCTATTGACTTATGCCGGATCCCACCTTGTCAACTCAGTAACTGCTTGATTTTGGGAATCTGGAAAAGATGCAGTTAGAGTGCTACTATCACCTTTGTAAACTGCTAAACTCAATTTATACTATGCTTTTATTCAAATCAACCGCTCATGTATCTTTGTCTACCCGATATATAATCACTCTACTTGTTAAGGTGTTCTTTCTGTTTATTTTTAAAAATTATAATTAGACTAATTTTTAGCACATTATATCCTCTGTTTCTATGATTATATTAAAGGCCTTTTTAGTAGGCTGATTTTTGAAAACATAATATAAATCTAACATCTGCATTTCTTCTAAGTTTTTTTCTAACTGGTATCCTGGTATACTCACTTTCTCTTTTACTGTTAACACTGTACACAACTACTGTCTCTTTAATTTCATTCTTTTTCACTATCAGCTCGCTTCTTGGCCTAACATATTCTAATTTCATAAATCCTTAAAAGCAAGCGAGGTTCTGATCACAGTAAAGTCTTATCTGTAGCCACTTCATGGCAGGGTCTCCATAGTACCACTGTGGGAAATCAGACCAGACCAGAGCAGTGGGCTACGAAACACATTTACCTCCTAGGGGTGGTATAATACATGAAAATGTGATAAGGAGACAAGATAGTCTTCTAAGAGATGCATAGTAAAGAAAGTACAAAATATGTGCACAACAAACAAGACATTTCTTTTGTCTCTACAGGGATTATTACTAAAATGAATGTAGCCATAACCTGGTAACTAGGATTATATTTCAAAAAATGTATAAGTAGACAAATAGTAATTAATGGTGATGGGTTTTAAATGAAAATTTAAAACCTCAAAATAATATTTGTAATGATTACGTGATCACCCATCTTCCCCAATTCACCTGCAATCTCACTTACCGTAAAACAGCTCTTCATCCTAAAATCATTGTCCACATAAACACAAGCTCGATCAAAGTCTTTCATTTCCCTGCTTGACAAAATATTGCTGCAGATATAAATAGAAGAGTGTCATTAATAACAATGACTAATAACTTCCATGCCGAGTAAACATTTCCAAATTATTTCTACCTAAGCATGTTTTATATGCAACCTATTTGATTCTGGCAGTAAAACTGACATAAATACATTAGTGATCAAGAAAGAAGCATGTTCAAAAAGGATTTTTTTTTCTTTTTGGGACCAATTGTTTTAAAAGGGTAAAACAACTAAATACAAACCTAGTTTATACATTAACAGTGTGCACAAATAAATTATAATGCACTGTTTAATTAATTAACATCTGAATTAATTAGTTGGGTTTAATATTAATGTATTACTGTGGCATGCAAAAATATTCAATCCTCATCATAATTTTCTGCATGGCAAAAAGATTTGTACACATATTTATCCATTTTGTATTTTTAATGTGAACTCTTATGCTGTAACAGTACACTTCCAAACTCAAAATAAACCATTTTCTGTAGATACAGTATATAACTGAAGACAAAAAAATAAAAAAGTTAGTGTTCGCAGATCTACTGGTGCCAATTCAACCGGATGGTTGTTAAAAAACCTTGCATGCTATTGTACTTTTTTATTTTTATGCTGTATTGAATACTGTATACTGTAAGATTTCAACTATGTATGTGTGTGTTCGTTTTATCTATTTGTGCAAACAGACTCGCCTACTGGCAATGGAGACAAACTTAAAAAAAAAAAAAAACTGCAGTTAAATTTCCACTTAGAAACAAATATGTTACCATAAGCAAAACACATAATCAGCCTGGACACTTAAACAATAATGAATCTGTTTTTCGTACATGACCTTGAGCTACGACATCTACTAAGTACTGAATAACAATGAAAACAATGGAGGTGCATCTGCTGTAGAACAAAAGCTTGCAAGTATTAAAATGTGTTATGGATGGAAAACAAAAGGTTGAACTGAAAAATCTGAAAAACCAAAGACAATATATAGAGAAAATATACTTTATACAAGTATAAAAGATGTGCAGATATAAATATTGCACTGTGAAAAATAAACATAAAAACAGCTGGACTTCAGCTATAACCAACAAATCTATAAAAAGAAGTACAAAATAAAGTAAAATAAATAAACGCTATATTAAAACACTACTTTATTATTAGAATCACATTTTAAGCACTATGTGGAAATATGATTACTATGCAAAGAAGAGAGCTTACTTAGATTTAGTAAAAGGATAGCAATCACGCTCTTAAACGTATAAACAAACTATTAGGTGGGGTGGGGTGGTTAATAATGCTCAAAAAGAACTAAAAAATGTTTTAATCTTACACATTAATAATCATAAACTTAAACGGAAAACTCCAATTTGATTTTACTATCTGTCCCTTTTTATCCTACAATTCCAGTTCAGGGGTGCAGAGAGTTGGTATCTATCCTTACCATCAAAAGGAGTATAAAAGATTACAACACTCCAATACAAATAACAAATCCAAACGTTTTTTGCAAAATAGACATGATTTACCTTTAACTCATAGATTCCGAGTACAAAATAGCTTTATTAAAGTTAAACATAGGCTTAGATTAATGTTATATACAGGTAGTACTTTTGGACTTTAATGACTTACTTGAAAAAGTCTTCTACATGACTTATATTCAACTCATAATCCTTTCCTCCGACCTCTTGACAATGCAGGGCTATAAAGTATGGCTTGTATCTGTGAACTGTCTGTGAAAGACAACAACATTTCAGATATGAACATTAATCATTACATGTTAAAAGGACATGCTTCATTTGACTGAAAAAGTATTTATGCCTGTAGCAACTGTTGTTTTTCTTCTGTAGATCTGACAGAGTGGCCTAACCTTGCAGACTCAGACACAAGCCGACAATATACCCCCAGAATGGCACCCTTTCACCTCACACTCATACAGGCACACACATTAACTCAAACCAGGTCAATTAAGGTGTCAATCAAGCAGCTGTAAGCATCTGTGAAATGTGGAGAAGGGAAATTCGAATACCCAAAGGAAACCTACAAACTTCATGTTGTCCAGGTAAAATTTAAACCTGGGAGTCTGAGGCATTAAGGTAGCACAGCTAACCACTGCACAACTGTACTGTCCTCTTCACAATGTTACATTTTTATGGGTAAATATTAATATAAAGCAGACTCACAACATAACAAAATATATTTTTGATAAATAATGGTCTATTAGACAATACTTTTTTTTATAAACTTGCCTCCCAAGCTTTACCATCATGATTTACTTCTAGATAGGTGTCTGTCCATTTTCTGGAATACACATGATTACAGGAAATCAAAGACGTTGGTTAAAAGATACTCAAACACTGCAAGCACAAGCTGTTTAGCTTTTCGTTGCACTCAAAAGGTAATGGCAAAACTTTCTGCTGCTGTAGCGGTACAGTAAATTTACTGCAAAAGTGAAAATGACTGTAATGTGACATCTAATGATTAGTCTGATTCTAAAGATACCCTTCATTGAAAGCTTTATAGAGAAGATCACCAGAGGAACTTTGTATATTAATAAATGACATATTTGCAATATATTTGTTTCAGGTGTGAAGGGTAGTGTGCAGGTAGTAAGTGTGAGCCTTGATTGCAGAAAGTGAGCCAAAAGGGTGCAGACTGCTGATGTATGAAGAAAAAAGCTAGATGTCTGCATTGGAGTTGATTTGAAAAAAGCAGACAAGAGAAATGCCGAGTACACGTAGACAAAGGCGGAATGAACAGAAATGAAAACAATCAGTTAAATGTGTGAATGAGAGAAGACAAATGCCAAGCTGAGAGAAAGACTTGGTGTGGAGGAGCTTGGCATTGCGCTGAGGACAAACAGAATAAGGTGGCCTGGACATGTGGAGTGAAAGGCAGAATATGACTGGATGAAGAAGTGCACCAAGATAGAGGCAAAAGTCTGGGTCCCAGAGGGTGCCAAAAATTATGGTTGAAGGTGGTGTTGATATGAAAAGAACATGTCTACTCCAAAGGATGCCCACATCAACGGACAAAGAGGCATTTGGGAGGCAGACTGATTAACCAAGGTAAACCAAGAAAATGGTAATTAAATAGGTGATTGATTACTACAACACACTTTAAATACAGGACTTTACTGATATATACAGCATTTCTATATGCTGCCAGTCCATACTTGTAGAAAATGTATTTTATTTAGAAAGAATTTAGACTTCAGTTATAAACAGTTAATCATTTATAATAATTTAATTAGGGATTTTGTAAATAAAATTAACATAAGTCAAAGGAGATATAAACAGGTAATTTAAGATAACTGTCACCTGTTATATTTCAGCTGGGGTTTGTTGCCTGGTTTATGTTTCCTTTTTTTGTATTTTCTGCCATTTTTGAAGTTGTTTTTATATTTTTATTATAATGTTTGCAAATATTGTTTTATGTAAACATTATTTAGTTCTCATGTATGAACTGCTGCATGTAAACTACATTCCTTCATGTTTTGTTGAAGGAACCCCAAGAAGCAGCTCCACCCTGAAGTCACTGGCTTCTACCATTATATTGAGGTGAAGGAGATGGCTCCATGCAGTGTGTCTCTGAGAGTTCTTGGAGTATCTGCCTTGTGAGTATTATATCTTTCACTTTTTCTGACTTAGTGAATTTTTGCTTCTCGTTTCTAGATTTTGTCTTAGGATTTTGATTGGATTTGATAGCCTTGGGTTGCCTTTTTATGCATACTTATATTGTCTTTTCCTTTTTATTCTTTCATTTTTGATTATTTAGGAAATTATTTTAATTTAAAGAATTAAAGAATTTTGTTTTGTTTTAGTCCCTTAAGCCAGAAGGGTCACCCACTCCATTCAAGGGCCTTGTTGTGTAACTGGGAGATTTTAAGGTTTCTTTATGCACTTTAAAAACCAGTACCCCATTTTGGGCCTGTGCAAGCCTAAAAGCCTGCCACCCGAGTCTGAGAGCTGGCCACCTGTGGTAAAGCCTGTTTCTAGGCAGACCAATGAAGATAATGGTCTGGTCCCTGTACTATTTTTAAAGCCTATGACTATTTTGCCGTTTTGTGTCACTGTGTTCACAACATCAGCAAAGCGATGCAGTCTTCATTCGTGATGGCTCATGGATCCTGTATTCTGTGTTCCAATCCCATACCTAGATGCCACTGTGACAGATGGCGGCCGGTGCCATTACCTTGGACGCCTCTAAATAGAAGGACATGGGGAGAGGACTTCTGAAGGATGCTATCTCCCCTGAACTGTTACTTGGCAGCCCCCCTGGGTTGCAAAGGTGCCTCGGATTCCCACAGGGCTGTATGGGAATTACTATTTGGTTTCTGTGGATGCTGCAAGGGGGGTGGTGGAACTGTAGAAGCTGCAGAGCCCTATTTTGGGCTACAGCCACACCTGGGAGCAATTTCAGACCTCCCAAATGAACCACCTGGAGTGTTCCCAGGTGTGGATTAAAAGGGAGCCAATTGCATCAGAGAGGGAAAGCCAGAGTTGGAGGACAACACTTGTGAAGCCTGTCCGTGGAGAACGAAGAAGGAGGCTGCAAGGCTCTGAAGGAAAGAGACAGTTTACTGTGCTGTGCTTTTACTCTAGGCATCAGTCCTAGGAGACTGCTCCAGGTTGTGGTGCCTTTCCCTGAATAAAAGGCTTTGTGCTGGACTGAACTGGTGTCATTGCTTGTTTGTGTTGCCCTGGGGTGGCATATCTTCACACCACCACCTGTGTGGAGACAATATGTTCTCCCCATGTCACTTGAGCCGACCTCCCACATTTCAAAGACAGATTATGCCAACTGTCGATTCTAAATTGGCCCATCTTTGGTTCCTATATTGCACCCTATCCTGCTGGAACAGGTTCCAGCCCCAGTTAACTGTTAATTAGATTAAGCATGTCTGAGATTATTATGTTACTGTATAATGACTGTTTCCCAGCATATTCATTCTTGTTGGAGTCAGTTCAAAGCAAAACTACACTGGTCAGGAATGAATGGGTTATTTTACACGGGTAGTGTTTTGCATGTTTTATTGGGCATTATTTGCAATTTGTAAGAGCAAGTAGAGTGGTGTAAGTTCTATGAATACAGAAAAATATAAAACGGTCAAAATTCCAAATCTATATATGGATTCAGACTGTCAATATTGATCAACCGTGCAACACTCAAAAAAAAAAAAATGCAATCGTATACTACTACCCACGCACACTTTATTTTTCTGTGCTTAAGCCGTCATTCTTGTTAGTTCTGTTTAAATTGATCAAAACAATTACACAAACAAACTAAAAAAAGACAAAAGCCTCAAGCAGACTGCAGTTGGTTAGTGTAAAATAAAACTTTTAGAATTGCTGATTTCAGTACTTTTTTTTGTCGCAGTCATTAGAAAAGTGCTACACTTCAATAAAGGACATTAATTGAAATTAGTTGATTTCTGGTAATGTTACTTCAGTTAAAATATTGCTTTCAATCCTTGGCACTGCTTTTTTAAGTATATTTCATTATCGTCTGTGTTCACACTGCTTTGTAATGTTAACGTTATTATGTACTATTTTCACTACTTATTGTTTACTAGTTTTATTTGGTTGACACCTTTATCCAGGAAAAGTTACTGTACATGATCAGGATATGTTACAATTCTATACAGATAACTTATTTTGTACAGTACGGGTATAATAAAACATTTGCTCAAGGTCCCATAGTGAATCACACAAGAACTGGACATTGGGCTTTAAATTCCACTGATTTAGAAACTATAACACTGTGTGTAGTGTATCCCAAGCTATTCATTGAAGTAATTTTATCTCACCAGTGTTTGACATAAAACCTAGGCCAGAACATTTTGAGTGTCAGCAAGCACCCTGCACAAAATCATGTAATTTCAAAAACGTAAGGGTATGCCAATCACTGACATAGCTAAACTGAAATAGAAAGCAATTAGTATGCTGTGTTAAAGTGGATAACAGTTTATAGGTACTAAAATCTGCAGAATCTGCTGTAAGCAGTCTCCTAGTAACTCATCTTCCTTATTGCAGTCCTTCATCTCTTTTCCAATACATTTCAGAACGAGTTTAAGTTGTAAAATACCCTCAAGTAAGAGTTATTAGATTGTCAGTCCTGCTTTTAATATATAATTAGAATAAAATTAGAAACTTTAGACAGCATAATAATCATATTATGATTCCTTGATAACATTCATAAAATGTCAATACATCATGAAGAGCAGACATACCCAATAACCAATTACTGACTTGCATGTTGTATAGACTCATTTCTTGTTTATAATTGTATATGCTTGTCAATTTGAAAGCAGAATTCATGACCTCATTTTCTACACTATTTAGCCATATGAAATGAAGCCACATTATAATCTATACAACAACATTATTATTAAGACATTTCTATGTGAACCTTACTTTCTAAAAGAGTTTACTGTATATGTATTAAGTGGGTCAGAATACTGCTATTTGTTATAATGGTAGCCAGTCACGGTTGTACTCCATTCACCAAGGGGATGTTCCCAAGGGGAATAATGGGTGGTAAAGACACTTAAATGGGTTTAAATGGGTCACAAGACCATAAAGGATGAGAAAAGCTATTGTAGAGGGATTTAAGGTAGAAATTAGAAAGAAAATACTACAGATACATATATTTTACAATCTCATATGCAAAATTAAATGAAGCACAAGGCTCATCAGTGCTGTCACTAGTAGTTAAAGCAATTTGGGGGCAAAATCTGTGAGGTCCTCCTTCATATAAAGGTAAGAAACTAACTTGAAACATGCCAGTGTAATGCACAGTGTTGCTCTACAAGGCGACATCACAGGATTTCAGGAAGACTGATGTAACAGTATGGGGAGGATTATAACACTCATAGTATAATATTTTGGTATTTTTAAATCTTGTATAATTAAAACAGAACTAATATATACAAAAGAACCTCTGAGCCACCTGCAAGGAGATCAAAATTTCTCTTGTATCAGTAGATGCCCATCTTTATACTCCAACAGTACAACAGAAACTGTACAATAATTACCTTACTGGCCTGTCCTGTAATATGCTGCTCATATTACATTTGAAGATGTCTGAACAATACTGTACATTTTTGTAAGACAGTTCTCTAGACAAATGAGTCTAAAATGAATAATATAACATTGTCAAACCAACAGCCTGTGCACTGGGCTATAAACAGGGTCTATAATATTTATCCCTTTAAACAACAACATCTTTAAAAAAGTAACACACGTGCTTGTAGTTTTATTTATTTACTTGGGAAGGAGGGATTTGAACACAAAAAAGGGAATCAAAACCATACGAGAGGTCTGGGAGAAAAGATCAAGTAACCATTTATAATTGGGCAAAATCAAAAAATTGCAGTTAAGAAAATTCGACCTTGAATCTGTAATTCTTAAACAAATTTGTACTTATTTCTTTTAAAAGTGTATTTCGTTTATTTTTAGGTAAAGTTAAAAAAAACAATTACTGCAACTCTCAACTTTTAAATAACTGCATCAGACACATCATCATTTGACAAATGTGGAAAGGTTCACCAGTAATGGAAAAAAGCAAAAAGCTTCAATAACCAAATCATTATCAAATAAATAAAACAGAAGAACTTAAACATGTGAATAAAACCAAATTTCATAAAAACACACAATGCTAAAATACTACAAAATTGAAAACCTTTTCCAAAATGACAATAAATCAAAAGAATTGCCACCCAAAATGGTTTCCTCCTATGAATTTGGACAATTTACATAATTGAGTTAACTGTAAATTAATTGTTGTGTCAAACAAATTCTGGAAGAAGAATGTAATACTCTAAAGATAGCAGAGAACTGAGTTCTAGAAAATTAAAATGATTTTAAATATTCTTAGATATCTAACAGTGTGTGAATTAACAAAACATTTTTGGAATGGTCAGATCAAAACCCTAATCTTCAGTGCCCCTAAATCTTGTCATCTCCCAGAAGAGACGGCCCTGTTCTTTACAGGTAAAGGAGTGGACGGGTGCCCCAGTTGAAGGAGTTTTAGCACATCAAGGTCTTCTTCACAAGTGAGAGCAGAGGTGATTTTAAGATTGACCAACTAATCGTCAGACTCAGCAATTTTCTGGTCATTGTACCAGACTCTGATGGTGATATAACAGCAAAGTTCTCAAAAGAGGCTTCTGTTTTATCAATCAACCTACATAACTAGTGACTACAAAAGGCCAAAACGAGGTTCCCTTCAGAGAGCTTTGGTCTATTCTATGTGACTTGATGAGGAACAACAATACAAGAGGAACTCAGAGTAGAATTGCAGCCTGGTTAGGGCATGTAGTTAGGATGACCCCGACACTGCCTACTAGAAGACGGCCAGGGGCACACTGTAGGGGTTATATATAATGTCCTGAAAGCACCTGGGAATTCTCTAAGATAAATAAGGAAAAGTTGATGGTCTGTCCAAGTGGTATTTTGCAAGCACAACTCCTACCAGGAACAGTGGAGTGAAAGTGAAGCAAAGGAATAGCCAAGTCAAAGTCAGTAGCTCAACCTAAGAAACACTATGGGTTAGGACCCTCAAAAGATTATTCATCTAACACCAAACACACCCAGTATATTCGGAGCATGTAAAGCAGTTTTTTTTAAGAACAAAATGGCAAAAACCTCTTATAAAAATTTAAGAGACTGATTAGTAAACTACAGGAAATATTTAGCTCTTGTAATAGCTAATAAACATTGTGTGACTGCTTTAGTCACTTTATCAGAATTCAGTAAATTTCTGTTAGATATATGTTTGTATGGGCATCAGTTATTTGGGTTATCTGCATTAGAATTTATAAGATGATATACGTATACTACATTTGCTTATTTATATGACATAAAAGTGAAACTTTTGAGGAAAACTCTGAAGAACCTCTAAACAGAGGCTAGACTTATCACATATCACCATTTAAATACAGGATAACATTTCACACATTTAAAAGCAATGAGAACCCAAAAAAGCAAAATGTTTAAAAAGCACAGATTGAAGCTGAGATTCTGTTTGCCATTAGATGGTCACTAAGAATAACTAAAAGGCAGAATTGGATGCTAAGAGCGACCAAACTAGCTCATACAGAACCATTCTTATCACTTCAGCTGTTACCCAGGTCATACATTAACTGGCAAGCTGAAATGGTATGGTAGAAAAAGCCTTTATGTACTGTTATTGAAAAGAAAAAAATGACAATATTACTAGGAAGCCAAAATGGTGACAAGCACCATATAGCTGTGCCTCTAACCAGTTAATAGTTAGGGACAATAAGGCTCAAACATTAAAAGATAGGTATAAAAATTACTCACCTTGTAAAACTCTCTGAGCCAGTTTGATTCAATCTCATCAAGCTGTTGAAGAAAAAGAAAAAAGTTCATAAGCTTATGCACTTTTCTAGTTTATTCCATCAGGAACTTAAATGAACACTAAGGAGTTAAAGCTACACATCTAATTCAAGCATGACCCTGCTTGGACCTAAGTGTGGAGAAAAAGTAGTCTCAGCTTTTATACTTTTGTTTCAAACTGAAATGAATCGGGGCCTGGGCACAAGCTCATCACAGGACGCTCACACAAGTCAGGTAAAAATAATCCTGAATATCACTGCCTATCAATCAAAAATCTTTCAAAGAATCTCACTAAAAAAGCAAGATTCTGTTTTTAAATCAGTTCTGCTGGTTAAATGTTTAGGATCAAGAAGAGGTCAGCAGGGACAAACTGAAGTACAATGAGCTATATGGCGGTACAATGGTCACCACAGATAAATAATAATGTCAATATCTTGCCTCAAATTGCAGCACTGGTAATGTTTGTGAAAAGTCTGCTCATTCTCCTCATGACATATTGAGTTTTCTATAAACACTCTAGTTTCCAAAAGAATATGGTATCAGGATAAGATGACCAGTGAAAGTGTGCAAGCATGTTCTGCAACCCCTCCAGAGTTGGATTTTATCTTGTGCCCATAGCTGTCACGATAGACTTTGCCCTCTCACTACCACACCTTGTAACAAACAGGTTAGGAAAATGAAAGAAAAAGTGAGACAGCATTTCCCATTATTAAAACAAACAGAAATTAGTACTTTTTAAGCCTGTTGCAGGGCCACACTCATGCCACCCATCCCTCTATCTCAATGCATGACCAGCACACAAAGAACACAAATTCCAATAACTTTAGCAAATAATCAATATGAGCTGTTATGACTTTAGTGGTGAACGTCCAATTTCAGAATCTCTGTGGGACTGTGGAGTTTCTTCATTGAGTGTTAAGCCTGAATCAGCATTGCAGGCACTGATAAACTGTAATGACAACTAGCACTGTCATTTTCAATACTTGCTGCTCGATCATCTCTCCTTCTCGTTATTATAGTTTCCCTCAGCATATGTTGCACTGTTTTCTGTTTTATCTGCAAGGTCACTTTCTTCAGCGGATGATCTCTCTCCTCCTCATTATTTTGCTCTTCTTTATGTACTCTGTTATGTGCAGCTCTGACCAGCTATAGTTGCCTGTTAACCGGAAGCAAATAAGTGGTTGAGCAGGATTAAAGTTATAGTAAAGAGAGCCCTTTGACACTCTTTTTGTGCTCTAGTGTGCCTGACGTCTGTTAACCTATTTTCTAGCAGGACTGAATGTAATGTGTTAATGAAATCAACAATACTTTTTTTTAAATTAAAAATTGCATTTGGTAATGTATGTACTGTATTATTTAAATGAGGCTTTATATTGGGATGTATTAGACAGGATTGTCACAATACCAAAATTTCAAACTTTGATACGATACTAAGAAAAATATTGAAATTCTAAACCATATTTGATACCCAATACAACATATAATGTAACTCAATAATATTTTATTTTAATAAACTGCAATTCTATATGGGTTCAAATCTTTATATTGGGGAAAACATATAATAGTAATTTTAGTCATTAAAGCATAGGAATAATCTGGTACAGTATTGCTGTATTTAATAGACATGGATTTAACCTTAATACGCATTACGGCCCATCCCAAAAACTACAGTTCTTATATTAGCAGATTTGAATTTGCAACTGATTTCTCTAACACTAATCATCAAAGTAAAAAAAAAAAAATCAAAACACATTGTAGAAACTATTGGTGAAGTGGCTACCCTAGCCAGCCAAATCAATCACCTTTTACTTAAGGTACCACACCACATTTCAATCTCTACTACAATACATTGAGTATATGAGCACAAGGAGGAGTAGCACCACTGTTAAAGCACGTCAGCACTGAAAAGTTGTGGCACCTTAGATTATATAGTATATGAGATGGAATATAATTTCTAAATTGCACATAATAAAAAATAAGAAAGTAATGCACATGTTGCAACGATTTTTACAAATTGAGAGAGTGACATAGCCCTAGTGCAAAATAGTGCTCTAATAAAACTCTCCCTTAGGCAAAAATTATTACAGACCCCTGTCTTAATGCATTAAACATTTACAGTAACTAACTACAAAAAATGTAATCTGTAAAAAAACAATGCAACAGTTCACAGGCTTATAATGATTCATGTTTCCATAATTAAGAAATAAGATACTATTAGAAATGAGGTTTCAACTCTGGCCATGCCCACTGGCTCAATGTCAAAAGCCAGAATGAGCCGGAAGTGCATGTGTAATATAGGCTACACAATCACTACCATGAATAATGGGTCTTAAAACAATTTTACAACTGTTGCAATCGATATTTTGAAACCTTTGACAACCATAGTACCAGAATGCCCCGGGAGGCTTCATCCCTGTTATTATTGGTTTACATGCAATTTAAAATGAATATCATGTATGAATACATCATATATGAGCAACCCTGATATCTATATTTTATGAATTAACTCATTTTCTCCTCAGAATATGTTAGTAAAATATACAACTGCTGTTATTCATGGCAGTCACCATGCAAACAGAGAGGCGTTTGACAGGTAGGCGTTTTTGGCTATTTTTATATCATTAGAAAAGTCATCTATTATAACACACTGTAAAGAATTCACAAGTACACAATACAACTGTTACCTCTTTTTTATATTTATGCTCATGAATTCAAATCAGTACTCTAAACATTGGGGCCACACAAAGAGGCCAAATGTTCTATGTCTAAATCCTGAACAAATGATGTTCTGAATGAATTCTTCATATTCTATACATTTTCTTTCCTCTACATCCCAAAAATATGTGTTACGTTACCTGGCACCTCTACGTTGGCTCTAAACTTAGGAGTAAGTGTGAGTGTGCTCTGTGATGGACCGTTGGTCTTTTTGCAGATGGTTATATTTTCCAACTAATGATGCAGGAACAGGCTGCAGTTCCCTCAATCCTGAAGTTGATTAATGCAGGCTCAGTCTATGATGGATTGATATAACTAAAAGGTACAGTTTTGGTTATTTATAAACTCTTATTTATAAAATACTGCATACTTTACCCATTCAATTATATTTACCTATAATTAACTATCATAAGTCATACTGCAATTTTCTTTAAATTGCACCTATGATTATTAGACTCAATACCATTTATAGAAGATGTGCAAAACAAAAGAAAAATACAGCACAAAGAATATGGTTCCTGGGCAAACTTAGTTCATGCCTGGGAATTAATAGACAGACTGTTTTTACCCAGGGAAGAACAATAAGAAATAGTGAATTTTGTTTTTCTGTTTGGTATAAAAGCCAACTTATCTAAATTAAAAATACAAATAGAAGTAGTCATTCATAGTGCCCCCACTGAGGGTTCAATGACATTGGAAAGCTAAAGTATGTGTTAAATAAGGTCGTCTGTGGTAGCACATTGTGACTTTCAGTATGTTCAGCGGGTGATCCTCCTCCTCCTGCAATTACCATAATGGTGAATCGCAGTACAATGCTAGACGACTTGCATTTCACTTTGCAACAGACAAAAACAAGCTCAGTTTGTTAAAGGCATGTCTCACAATTTAATATAGCAATAGTTTATTTTACTTGATGATTTAGATGCAGTAACTACTGTATGATAGTTTAGAGCACAACTATTGAGAAAAGTGTAGGTGTAACAGACCAAACTGCTATATAGCAAATGAATCCTGCATAGTCCACATTTTTCTGATGTCTCCCAAAGTCACTGTGTGTGGCAGGATGACATTGCAATGTTGGAATAACTTCAGGATACATATGCAGGTAACACAAAGTATAGCTTCAGGATAGCAGAGATCAGAGTAGACCATTTTAGGTTGTTTGAGGTAAAGGATACACAGATCTTGACTGGTAAAGGTAAAGATACTGACATATGGAAGTATTGGTGTGACCACTAATAAAGTCAGAAGACTGTTTAGCAAGCTGCGGAAGTTGAGATAAACAGCATTAGTAGTCACCAGGCTCCTAATTCTGTAGTTTACGTATTATGAAAGGCAGCATGCTATGACTGGCAACTTGGCCGAAGATGAATTGGGATTCTTACTAGACCAGGATGCCAATAGGGTGTAAGGTCAAGGGAAGACAATTTATTCCGGACATTGTCTTCCCCAACAACCTAGGCGGCAGCACTCCTGGGCTTTGGTACTGGTACGGAGACCCACAGGGCATATTTTGGCCAGTCCTGTTGGGTCACATGGGTACTGACAAGGGGCATTGAGGGGGATTTACGAGCCCACTTCGTCAGGCTCCAAACGTACCCAGAAGGACTCCTGTGCTACAGTTCTCCTGGGTTTTACATAAAAGGAGCAGTCTCCTTTGTCCAGACAAGCCGGAGTAGGAAGGAAGCATTGTCTATTGTGTGTGCTGTATGCCTTTTGAAACCTTTATTGTGAAGATATTTAAAGGATTAAAACCTTTGTGTCGGGAGTGTGGAATATATATATATATATATATATATATATATATATATATATATATATATATGACAATCTGATCTGAAGTTAGGAAAATCTGCAGGATGTTGAGGTCTGACTTAATCAGACCACAGTATTTTAAAAAATAAGAACATCTTAAATCAGACAAGATTGCTCTTTAGCAATGATAAACCTATTCAAAACTGACTTAACCCTGGACATCCTAATGCAAAGCAACACCAACATTTTACTAGGTAAAACAAATATAGGAAAGACTGACCAAATTAGATTTTTTTCCACTGAGGAACTACAAATGATTTTCCTCATTGGTATGGCTGCAACAGTGACTTTGCATGCAGTTTTGCATGATCTCTAGGGCATGTGCCATTCTTTTCACAGAAAGCAGAAACAGAAAAACATCATCATAAAGGAAATCTTACATAACCTTCTACAAGGGTAATATTCTAGTGTCAGTGTTGGCTTACTTGGTCAGTTTAGTGATAGCTGACATGGCCAGTTCATAGAGGTAAAGGATGAGTATAACAAGAGATTTATTATACAGTATTTCATTGAAATCAATTGCCACTTAATGTTTTGAGAAGCTTTATGTAATGATTAACAACTAGTTTATTGCATTGTCATCAGGGAGATAAGTGATGATAGGAAAAGGCAAATGAATAATAAAACAACAGACACCTGGTCTTAGGTTAAGAAAGTTGAAAACTATTTAAGTAGACATTTAACCTATAATGTATCACAGGAAAAATTACTAGAAATGATTGGACTTTTATTAGGAAACACTAAACATTTTGACAGCCAGATTATCATGTTCTGTGTTTTGCAATTTTTTTTCTAGAATAAATGTGTATTTTTTCCAATGAAGGCAGCAACGCAAATAATATGGTACAGCATTTCAATGAGAAGATATCAGTCATGGCAGGCATGGTAGTACCTGTACAACATGATAAGAATGGAGGAAAACTAAACTAATGGTCCATTATGAAATCCTAGAGGCTCATATAACTAAATATAATTCAGCAGCTCATTTAGAGAGACGGTCTTACTTTTCTAAAATTATTAATAATAGCTCAGAAAACCCAAAAATCTTGTTTTCAACCAATGATCGCCTTTTAGACTCAGCTCCATTATAACTGAAAACATCAGAGGTCAAAAGTGCAAATACTGCAGTATGTTTTAGAGAAAAATAGATACATGTATGGGCCAATCTCCAATTTGCCTTTTTGCAGTAAAATTCTAGAACAAGGTAGTTTTTCGACAGTTAAGTGATTATTTGAATAAAGATTTTACTCTAGATAAGTATCAGTCAGGTTTTAGATCAAATCATAGTACTGAACACTGAAACAGTACTAGTTAAATTAGTAAATGATTTGCAAATTAATTTAGATGCAAGTAAAATATCTATACTTTTTTGCTAGAGAAAAGTGCACCTTTCCATAATATAGATCATAATATTTTTTATAAACTAGCTTAGCCCGTGGGTAGGGCTTTACCCTACCTACCACCTTAGGCTAGTTAAAATTTTATATAACTGGACATTCTTTGTCAGTTATGGCGGTTGTGCATCAAAAATACATGATATTCTATGTTGTACCGCAGGGATCAATTTTGGGACTATCATTTTCACACTACATGCTTCTGTTAGGCCAGTTAATTTCAAAAAACAAATTACCATAGCAATGCTGTTGACACACAGCTCTACTTATCCATTGCGCCTGATGACGCAGAGGTTCCAAACCCTTTAATCCAGTGACTTGCTAGTATGACACAATGGATAAATATGAATTTCCTTAAACTAAACAAGTAAAAAACAGAATTGCTATTAATTAGCAGCAATAAACAAAGAAAGATTCTTAGAAACAAAATTACTCACCTGGCCCTGCGAATCAAACCAGAGGTTAAGAATTTAGGTGTTATTATTGACTCTGACCTTAACTTCAGATCACATATTAATAATATTACCAAGATTGCCTTCTTCCATCTAAGGAACATGGCAAGGCTGAAATCTCTTATAACATTTAAATATGCAGAAAACTGAATACATGCACTTGTATTTAGATTACTGCAATGCCCTACTATAAGGACTACCCAAGAAGGACATACATCTGCTACAGCTTGTACAGAATTTTAACTAAAAAGATAAAATATGATCATGTATTCCCAATATTGTTATCTTTACATTAGCTAGCAGTGTCATTTAGAATCAATTTTAAAATACTGCTACTTGTATATAAGGCTCTTAACAATCTTGCCCCTACCTATACAGTATTTCAGAATGCCTGTTTCCTTATGTACCAATTTGCAATCTTAGATCTGCAAATTCTGGTTTGTTCATTATTCCAAAAAATAAGCATAAAAGAATTGGTAAGGCAGCTTTCTTTTCTTACACACCTAAAATTTGTTTATCTATTTACCAATAGATGTATACCAGGCTAAATCTGTGGAATGTTTCAAAAAACTTCTAAAATCCCATTTTTTTTAAATGGCTTTCCAGTAATTAAAACATAACATTGCAATCTGATGACAGAGTTAGCTTTTTGATATATAAATAAGGACCCGGCTTCTGTCTTCCGACTGTGGCCCTAGGGCTTTGCCCCGAGCCTGCACTACACGCCATCCACTTCACATCTCTGCCGCTCGCGAGGGGGACTGAATGGTTATACAATGGGAAATAAATAGTTTTTTTTTTTAACCTTCTCTTTGCTAGATCAGCTGCAACATTTAAAAGCCTATGTCTCTCTTCTCCCCCAGACATCCTCTGCCCCTGTTGGGGGTCCCACTCCCGAGGCGTGCCCCTAGGAAGAGGAAGATTTTCTATTCTTTTAATGGAGAGACGGAACTGTCCCCTCCGACTACACACGGAGCTCAATTCACTCCTCAAAGAGACTTATGTTTGTTTGAAGTGTCTAAATAACGTTTCTGTCTGTAAAATCTCCTGTGTATCTGTGCAACTCTGTGACCCAAGCATGACAGCGTATGTGGATTTCACTTTCACCAAACAACAAATTTTCACGGATACACCTCTTCATTGGGATGAAACACTACTTTTCGCTGTTCCGTTATTTCACGAGTAATAATTTCTGTTTGTTTGCGCTAATGCGATCTTTACTATCACTTTTTTGAGACTTTCGAATTTTCGTACTTTTATTATCTCTAACCTGCGCTGCATGTGCAATGCACCAGCGTTTTTGAATTCTTTACAACATTCTACTTTGTCATCTACTCTATGTCTTTTATTTGCAGCCCTGGGCATGGCTAATTCTCTTGGCACAAAGTCTCATCTCATGGGACGTGAAAGTGTCTCTCTGACAAAGTCTTGTCTCAAGATTTTTTTATACAATAGAGAGACTTACATTTATTAGAATTTGCATTGTAATATTAATCAATGATAACATCCAAGTAACTATGGTATATCTTTATTGCTTTTGTTGATTACTCTGCGGACAGTACCTAGAGTTGCATGTAAAATATGATAAGGTATATTATAAATAAAGTTATTATTCATTTTAATCCATAGAGATAATCTAATTGTAACAGTTTCACAGACATATTCAGGGAGCTTAGTTTTAACTTTTATGTTATGTAGATTTCTTTTCATCTGGCCTATGATTTCCACACCGCCCCTCATAATCAGCGTGTACAAAGCAGAGTGCATGTTTAATTGGAATTGAAAACCTGGTCTTAATTTTTAATTTACTAACAACACAAGCAATGGAGCACAGATATTCAGGTCAAATATTCAGTCCCTACATAACACACTGGATGTACCTCAAGCACATGTGTGCTTTCTTTTAAATTACAGAGCTGTATACATCAAAACATTTCCAGGAAACTGAAAACGATTCTGATGATGAAACAAATGGATTAAGTGCACACATTCCCATGAACAGAGACTACACAATTGCTTGTAAGTCATATGCTGGTGGTGTCTACCTTTATATAAATAAAGTCTTCAGTAAAATACTTTCTCAGTTGAAACCCTCCACCAGCATCCTTGACTCAGTACCATCAAGCTTTTCTAAAGAAGTCTCTGATGTCCTAATTGATAGTGTACTTAACATAGTGAAGTCATCATTAGATACGGGGGTCTTCCTGACTGTCTAAAGTTGTTAAACCCCTACACAAGAAAAGTAATCTTGACTCCTCTGTCATTGACAATTTTAGATAAATTTCTAACCTGCCTTTCTTAAGTTAAATTCTAGAAAAGGCCGTTTTTAAGCAGCTCAATGATTACTTCAATAAATATTCTATTCTTGATTAGTTTCAGTTAGGTTTCACATCAAATTCTAGTACAGAAATTGCACTGGTTAAAGTATTGAATGATCTGCGAATTAATGAGGACTGAGGCTGTATATTTGTTCTTGTTCTCTTAGACTTGAGTAAAGCATTTAACATCATTGACCACAGCATTCTTATAAATCACCTTAGACAATGGGTGGGCCTATCTGGCTGTGTCTTAAATTGGTTTCAATATAACTTAACAGGTAGAAAATTCTTTGTTAGTTGTGGTGATTATACTTCAGAGATACATGATATTTTATATGGTAAACCTCAAGGATCTATACTGAGTCAGCTGCTTTTTTTCTATCTATATACTTCCACTAAGTCAGATCATCGCAAAGCACAAGGTTTGCCACCACAGCTATGCAGATGACACACAACTTTATTTATCTCTAGCACCTGATGACTCTGACGCTCTTGGCTCTCTAACCCAATACTGTACTTGTATTTCTGATTGGATGAATAATAACTTTCTCAAACTAAACCAGGATAAAACAGAAATCTTAGTGATTGGCAAATATGGATACAGAGTGCATATTGGAAATAAACGTGATCCCTCAGTTTGAAAAATTAAGTTAGAAGTAAAGAATTTAGGGGTACTCATTGACTCTGACCTAAACTTTTAACCACATGTTAACCAGATTACTAGGACTGCTTTCTTTCACTTCAGGATCATAACAAAAGTTAGACCTCCAGTAACTTTACAAGATACGGAAAAATTTGTTCATGCTTTTGCTTTTAGTCGACTAGATTGTTGTAATGTTCTCTTAACAGGATTACCTAAAATAGACATCAATCGGTTACAATTAGTGCAGAATGCAGCAGCCAGAATCTTAACTAGAAAAAGAAAATTTGAGCAAATCCCACTAGTTTTAGCGTCATTATATTGGTTGCCTGTGTCATTCAGAATTGCCTTTAAAATACTATTGATGGTTTATAAAGCTTTAAATAATCTTGCTCCATCCTATATTTTGGAATGCCTATCTCCCTACACTTCAAGTCATAACCTTAGATCCTCAAATGCTGGTCTGCTTATTATTCCTAGAACAAAGCTTAAAAGAGGTGGTGAGGTGAACTTTTTCTGTTATGTACCTAAAAACTGGAATATTTTACCTATAGAAATTCACCAAGCTAACTCTGAATAACATTTTTAAAAAACTGCTAAAAACTCATTATTTTAATATGGCTTTTTCGTAGCTACACTTTAGTTGTGTTCCCAATAGACTATACGAGTACAGAATTTTTCTATTCTTCAGGGATTTACAATCTGTTCTAATATCCAATAGTCTCGGTTATTTTCTCCGTTTCTTCTGTGGTGGCAATCTGTGCCACCACCACCACCTGCTCTAGGCACCATGCAGCCCCAAGATGATGGTATCTCGGCTGTCCACGAGATCATGTCCATCAAATCCCATCATCTGAATCATGAAAACTACGAGGTGTCATTTAGGAATAATTATGCTCGTTAGAATGCCCAGCAGGGGCTGAGCGGACTATTAGCCTTGAAACCCCTGCAGATTCTTTTTACGGCCTAACTGGAGTTTTTTTTTTCTGTATGCTTGTTTTTTATGTAGTCTCAGCCATCTGACATTATTACCTTATTGTGTTATTTATTCTTTAATATTACCGCTTATTTTTAAATGTTTTCTGTTCTTGTAACTTTCGTTTTGTCATCTTGTAAAGCACTTTGAGCTAAACTGCTGTATGAAAATGTGCTATATAAATAATTGCTGTTCTGATACAGTGGCGTTGTGGACACCCTTGGGGGGGGGGTGGCCTCCAGACTCAAAGGGCCCTCTCATCAGAAGTCCACAAAACTAGTCACAAGAATATATATTTATTTTTTAAAAACATATTTGTGTATTGTTAGGGTAAACAAAACAGTGAGAAGCTGCCATATTGAATCATGTGACTTTACAGCCAACAGACACACTGACTGGTTGGTGCGGTAAGACTTGAAATGCTACCACTGAGTGTCATAACCAGAGATTACTGTAGGTCGGGTAAATTGATCATTGTGGCAAGCTCCACAAAAGATTCTTCTTCTGTTTGTCCTCTTTGCTCAGCTCTTCCCATTGTAGATGACCATGAGCCTACTGATATTTGCAAAAACAACCTGACAGCCCCCAGATTCAGGTAGAAATAAAAATGGGGCTGTTAAGATCAAAGGAGGTAATCGACTAACCAACTAGTAATTTTAATCGAATTATACATTCTTAATCGACAAGTTTTCCCTGGCCTTCCCCAACATTGACTGCCTACATGCGGTAACTCTCTGTACTGTTTTTCAGTAGGCTAATCACAGCAGTAGAAACACCACATTCATCATAAAAAGGTTCCTACAAATACTGTACCAGGCAAAATTTTCCGCTGTGTGGAAGTATTTCACCTTGAAATCTGTGAAAATGGTTGTTCACTGTGTAAAAATACATGAATATCTGAAGAAGATGCATGAAGGAAAGCAACTAACAAGACAATAATACTGTAAGTAACCCACTTACACTTATTTAGCATTTTGACGATTGTTCTTTTAGTGCTGTGAAACAGGTTAACTTCATAAATTCATGTTAGTGACTAGAGTTGGGATGAAAGTTAGAGCCACAATATGCACTTGTCAGTTGTCACCATTACTACAAGCAAGTGCATTGAACTAAAATAATGTTTCATTACATATGCTAGCAAAATTTTGTAGACAAGTCTGTTAATTGCACTTTCTAGCTTCTTCGTACAAAGTTGTTTTTTCATGTTTTGCCAGATTTTTTTGCTTGCGCTGGCAACTTGTAAGATTTCAACTGTCACCTTGCTGGTTTGAAAGAAAAATATTTATCAGCACATGTCAAAATTCAGCAGCAATAATATCCTATATAAACATGGGTAAGCTTTATAAAGTATTTTGGGCATTTTCTTCAATCATTAAATAAAATCCCAATCAATAAGTGATCTGGCTCAGTAAACTGAAAGAGTTTGCTGCACAGCAACACCTGATTGATTAAGATATCTAGTAGAGTGATTTTGAATATGTGAAAATTGACGACAAGCATTAAGAATGTTAAATGAATGAATGGATTTACACACATATTGTATACGCTAAAGCCTAATTAACTTTTTAAGCTTCATTTAGCCAGTTTAAACCACAAAGTGCACTAAATCCTTTCTTAAGATCTTCACTATTTCAGCTGCTGCAAGGGTTTTGGCAAGTGCACTACAATTTTGGCAATGCACTACAATTTCTCAGAATAAAAAATGCCTTGCAGTGCTACTGCTGGCAATCCTTCAAGGTGTAATACAACTACTGTTAGGATGTGCATAGCACCATACAGACACCATAATTATTTTCCTTTTTTCCTTCTTCTTGTACCAATCCACATTGACTACATGCCAGAGATTGCGGACTACAGTATATCCTATAAAACTGCCAGTTGATTTACACCATGTGTAGTCTGTGTAGGCTTTTGAGGTAGGTTGATGCTTCAGCTTAATATGCTGTGATACCAGGAACAAATCTTTTTTTTTTATTTGCTATTCATGCTCTCTACTACACAGTTTGCATTTCTTGGTTTTCTTCAATTGGTTTGGCTATTAAGATTAATGTTACTTCCAGAATTTTTGTAAACATTCTGTTTGATCTATCAGCAGCACTTGTACACAAGCTGATCTATCTGAGATTTTTAAACCACAATGATCCTGTCTCCTACTATGTTAAACACCTGGTATTCGTGTAATACGCTCCAACTACATATCCAAATTAAACATCCTTCCCCTGAACAACACAATCTTCAGCCCTCACAAAATAACTAAAAAGTGAATAACCTGGACTGTTAAGATAAAATTATGCAAGTGTGCATTTGTGATGGCAGGGTGAATAACACAACCATGAGATCAAAGATGACTTCAATGCAAGTTTCGTGAAATCATTTTGCTGATATTGTTAATAAGCAAGGAAACTAAAAAAAACCAAACATCAGTTCCTCCTGTAAAATTAATATAGACCAAATCTGGGTGGGAAGAAAGATCTCATGTACAGTTTGTGGTGCAGAAAGTGGAAAGGAAAAAGATACAATGTGAAAACAAAATGTGAAGAGATACACTGGCATCTTCCTCTTCAGTATAAAGATGCATGGGAGGTGACAAGCTCATAGTCAAAGCATACAGTCTTCTTCTAGGCAACCTTCATACTGATGCATCAGTATGTTTCAAAGTATACAGTACTATGTTTCAACGTATTCTGTACAATTTAAACCTGGTGTCATTTAATGGCTTAGTGATAACTGATAATTCAAACTTATGCTCAGCTGTGATGGTATGGACACAAATTGAAACCTTCATAGTGGAATTAATTTAAAAACAAGAATGTAATATATGATTTTTTTATTCTATGACATACAATAAAATCACCACTTAACTAAACTTTGTTAAATGTCTTCTAAAATAGTTGCCTGTCTGGGATTTACATTCCTCTCCACAATTACTGGCAACTCTGTGAAAGATGAATAAAAATTGCTATAAATAATTCACCTTTTGGACCTTAATCTCACACTGAGAGAAATCCAACATTTAACTGAAGCAAATCTATTCTGAGAAAAAAGTAACTCCTCATTAACAAATAATTATTTTTAGCCCCTGCATTTAAAACTTTGTACAATCTGCCTTTGTCAATAAAACAGCAGTGAGTATTCTCCTATAAGTCTGGAGAATACAGAGCAGGCCATCCAAGACCAGAATCTTTCCAGAATATCCAGGGTCCTATAGGTCATCTCTTGACCCCTCTCCACTTCAGTGCACATCACAATTTTTTTAATGGGGTTTAGGTCAGGGGAATGAAACAGTCATGGCAGATGTGTGATTTTGTGTTCCTTTAACCATTTTTGACTTGATTTGGACATATGTTTTGGACCATTGTCCAATGATGACAGTGTCAGTTTTTTGTCAAAGGCAGCCAGATTTAAAAGTAAAATCTTCAGAAATGTCTTGGATTTCATGATGCTATATACCCTAACAAGCCCCACAACATCACAGAACCTCCACCTTACTTGATAGTAGCGACCAGGTTCTTTTCAGGTTAGCCATTCTTTTTTTTATTTCAAACCCTCCTTGAATGTTTTTTGCCAAAATGTTCAATTTTCACTTCGCCTGACCATAGAACAGAGTTCCAATCAAATTTCCAGTAGATATTAGCAAACTCTAAACTCTTGCATTTGCGGTTAAATGAATGTCCAAATAATCTGATGCCATGGAGGTGGCATCTTGTGGTAGCTTTAGAACTTGGAGGACACAAGATATTACTTTTGTCTGTATTTTGCAAACAGTGACCCTAAGGGATTATTTTTTAACCTCTCTTTCCATCATCCACACTGTGCGTGGAGGCAAAATAAACTTTGGTCCTCTTCTAGGCAAGTTCCAGTTGATTTCAAGTTTAATTAATTATTGACCTAACTATAGATATAGCATGTTCAGGTGTGCAGTAAATTTTTTATAACCATTCCCTGACTTATGAAGTTCAAAATACAATTTTCTTTCATTTGAATTGTATGTCATCTTATCTTTCCCATACTGATGAATGAATATGGGAATTTTGCCTCTGTGCCACCTCGTATTTATACCAAATTGGCATAGTTAGTCATGGGTTACTGTTTGAAAGTTCATACACACTCTGAGCAACTTAAAGTAAGACATAGTTAGAAAAAATGCTTCAGTTACACTTTCTAGGGATGCCAATAATTGTGGCACATGTGGTTTTGTTAAAAATAATTATTTTTTGATGAGTTATTTTTCCTCATAAATAAATTTACTTCAATTAAAGGTTGGATTTCTCTCATTTTTTCAGTTCGAGATTAAGGCAATTCACCTCAATCTTTCCCACGGGTGTCAGTAATTCTTGAGTGTATGTGTAAACTTGATGATTTACCAGGCTTCACCCTGGAAGTTCCCAAAGACAATGAACCTTCTCAGTTAAAGTGCTGTGAATCAGATGTATCAGTGAGTACTTTACTGTAGACGACATTTGCCATTTTTTACCATGAGTTAATATTATTAGTTCAATGGAGTTCCTTATTCTTGATCATGCTACATACAACAGCTCAGTAGTAAAGTTTCCTGTGATGGCATCTTCTGTGAATAATGTAGCTTCAATCAGATTTGGGTGTAACACTTTGATCTTCAATTTTGTACAGTCGCAAAGTTTTACATCAATATATAATGAATTGTGGTTTAATTCAACTTATTACATACAACATTTACTTTTACAGGCTGAACATTTCTGTGGGTCGTACAATGAATTAAGCATTATACAGAAATAAACAGGGAAAAAAAGATCTTGAGGAACCAAATCACTGGTGGTACTCTGTTATGCTGGTGTTTTGCCTTTTGTTATTATTTTTACATGACAACACACAAATTCATATATGGAATCTGGGGAATGGGTAGTTGGAGTGCTGTGCTATACTATTATTGGAAGGGGAGGGGTGTGATATGCAGGTAGTGGCCCACTAAAAAGCACTGCAATGCCCATCTCCTGTATGTTCTGTGCTTGGGAGCTAAGCAAGAATTTAACCTTACCAAGACATGCTGAATCTCGGCTTGGGTTGTAACCAGGACTCGTAGTGAGCTGGTTTGCAGTACCGGTCCCTTCACCATTTCTGCTTTGCAAACCACAGCAGAGTAGCAAATCGCAGTCTGACTTCCAAGAAGACAACCCAGTTTTCCATGATACTGAATGTATTCACCACCAAGGGCCTACTGTCCCCGACAATACTGTCTGAAGTAATGTAATGTATACGAGGGTGTACCCAAAAATAACTGGAATCTGTACCTGGCATGCAATCTACACTTAGTTGCGAATTTCGCCCGTAGTTGTAGCATACTTACAGTATTCTGTGGCAGTCTGCCAAGTGGTGTTGCTCTGTATTGTTTGTACGACATTTTGTGTCTGTTTTTTTTGGTGCTTATTAAAGATTTTTGTGATGGGTGATCATAAAGAACAGTAAGTCTGCATTAAATGTTGCTTTCTCTTAGGGAAAACAGCTGCTGAAACTGTAGTGATGCTTTTAAAGTGGAAGTTTTAAGTAAAACATATGTCTATGAGTGGTTTTCACATTTCAAATGAGGGAAATGTCTTTTTCTTGTTCCTGCATATGGAAAAAGAACTCAAAGGAAAGTGATTTTGTACCATGGAGGAAGTCAAAGAAAAATCGTTGCAGGCCTTGGACAACATTCCTCTTCAGCAATTCCAAAAATGTTTCCACCAAGTGCGAAAACCACTGGGACAAGTGTATTCATTCATTCACATGGAGAGTATGTTGAAGGAGACTCAAGTTATAGTAAGTAAAAACTATTAAAGTTATTTGTTTTCAATGACAGGTTATTTTAGGGTCCCCCTCATATAAGCATAATTAACAGACCACTGAGTACACCTCCCCCAACTTGAATTTGCATATATTTTATATAGCGTCACAAGGAGTAAGAAGAAACCGACACATTAGAAAGTACTGCGTTTATCCAAGGAGGCAAATTGCTAAGCTTGTTTACTTTGAGCTTCACAGAAGTTCCATCCTTACCCTTCGCTTTTGCCAGTGGCATTCATTTGCATAAACCAGTAGCCCCACTTCTCTGGATGATTATTTCTGTTCTTTTGTGGCGTTCAACAGAAAAGATGATGCAGTGCCTAAGAGTAGCCTAAACTTAAAGCATTATTACCTACAACTATGGACAAAAAAAAAACCTACATGTTGGCTAATTTTTTTTCTTCTGTAACATTACCAAATTTCTATCAAATAGGTCAAAGCATTTTTAGGATTCTGGGGTATTGTGTTTTTCTGTGGGGAGGGTTCCCCTAAATACTGACATATCAAAATCTCATTGCTTAGTGGATACCTACTGCCTAGTTGTACCATCCTACAAAATTTCTGCCTTTTAGCTAAACACAAAATGATGTTTTCATTGATGAGTGAGTCAGTGAACAGAACAGTATGTAATGTACAATAGTACACTTTTACTTTACTCTAAGTTTAAAATGTAATTCTTTTTCTAATTACTGAAAGCTTGTAGTCATTAAAATTGTACAACATCAGTCTAAATCTGATAACATACAGACATGACAGAGTTCAATCAACATAGGGTTTATTCACAAGAGTAGAGTGTACTGAGGAAGATATAATGGAAAAATAGGATAAAGGGCCGTAATATAACCAAAATAAAAAAAGACCATGCACCCTTGGAGTTACTTATACTTACAGGCACCTTTCTACCTCTTTGCATCACACTAAATCTCTGGCCAATCTTCCCTCCTCCTCCTATGATGTGGCAGGCAAGCCATTTTCTGATCTTCTTTCCCAACTTCAAGCTATGCCGGCTAAAGAATTAAAGGTCCTTTAAAGGGCAGACTCTAGAATACTTATAGGGCACTGGTCATGCATATGGAAAGTTCTTCCAGGCTGCTCAAAATTCCCTTGAGAGGCATGCAGCTGTCTGCTTAAAGGGAATGAGGCCAGTTGCAGCTGCCTACTGTTTTCTAACAGGCCTACAATACTAAGCCCTGGCACTGTTATGTCCTCAAGAAGCCTTTAACACCCTCTGCAGAGCTTGGGGTTCTTCAACAACTGGATGACTCCTTCGAATATGGTCCAGTCAGGGGTCTACACCATCGCCACGACAGTTCTTAGGTGGTAACAGAAACTCTTGGACACAAAGAAAAAAACACATGAAGTGTGCCTCACTGTCCTTTATACTGTTATACAGTATATGTCTACACATTAGACATATATAAACGAAATACCTGTGTCTGTCTGTGTGTGTGTGTTTGTGTTTTTTCAAATAATTATCAGGAGTGCTAATTGATAATATTCTTGACATTGCAAACTCGTCATTAGATATGGGGGTCTTCCCAGACTCTCTTAAGACTGCTGTAGTTAAACCCCTACTCAAGAAAAATAATCTTGACCCCTCTGCTTTTGAAAGTTTTAGACCCATTTCTAACCTGTCTTTCTTAAGTAAAATTTTAGAGAAGGCAGTCATTATGCAGTTAAATAACCATCTCAATAAACATGCTGTGCTTGATAAATTTCAGTCAGGTTTTAGAACAAATCACAGCACAGAAACTGCACTCGTTAAAGTAGTAAATGACTTGCGAGTCAATGCAGACAAGAGGCCATTTATCTGTTCTCATCCTCTTAGATCTGAGTGCCGCATTGTACACCATTGATCACAACATTCTTAGAAACCGCCTTAGTCAATGGGTGGGCCTCTCTGGCAGTGTCTTAAATTGGTTTGAATCCTACCTGGCAGGTAGAAAATTCTTTGTTAGTTGTGGTAATTACAACTCAAAGACACATGATATTCTATATGGTGTTCCACAAGGCTCTATCCTAGGTCCGCTGCTCTTTTCAATCTATATGCTTCCGTTAGGTCAGATTATCTCGAGGCACAACATGAGTTACCATAGCTATGCTGATGACACACAGATGTATTTATCAATAGCACCTGATGACCCAGACGCTGTCAATTCGCTAACACAATGTCTTACTTGTGTTTCTAATTGGATGAATAGTAATTTTCTCAAGCTAAATAAAGAGAAAACAGAAATTATAGTGATTGGCAATAATTGAGACAATGAGATTATTAGAAATAAATGATGTATTAGGATTAAAAGTCAAGACGGAGGTAAAGAATTTAGGAGTAACTGTTGACTGTAACCTAAATTTTAAATCGTATATTAATCAGACCACTAGGACAGCATTTTTTCACTTAAGAAACATAGCAAAAGTTAGACCTCTTATATCATTGAAAGATGCTGAGAAATTAGTTCACGCGTTTGTTTTCAGTCGTCTAGATTACTGTAACGCACTCCTCTCAGGACTACCCAAAAAAGAAATAAATCGTCTGCAACTAGTGCAGCAGAATGCAGCTGCTAGAATCCTAACCAGGAAAAGAAAATCTGAGCACATTTCTCCAGTTTTGATGTCACTACACTGGTTACCTGTGTCATTCAAAATTGACTTTAAAATACTGCTTATAGTTTACAAAGCCTTAAATAATCTCACTCCATCTTATATATCGGAATGTCTGAAACCTTACACTCCAAATCGTAACCTTAGATCTTCAAATGAGTGTCTACTTAGAATTCTAAGCGCAAAACTTAAAAGAAGTGGTGAGGCAGCCTTCTGCTGTTATGCACCTAAAATCTGGAATAGCCTGACAATAGGAATTTGCCAGGCTGATATGGTAGAGCACTTCAAAAAACTGCTAAAAACACATTACTTTAACATGGCTTTCTGATAACTTCACCTTCATTTAATCCTGATACTCTGTATATTCAATTCATTATAATAACTATTCATGGTGGCTTTAAAATCCGTACTTACCCCTACTCTCTATTCTGTTTCTTTTCCCGGTTTTCTGTGGTGGCGACCTGCACCATCACCACCTAATCAAAGCACCGTGATGTCCTACATTGATGGATTAAAAGCCAGAAGTCTACATGACCACCATCATCAAGTCCTTCCAAGAGAACCCTAAATACAAAGAGGACTGTTTCATTTATGTTAGGTAGAATGCCCCGAAGGGACTGGGCGGTCCCATGGCCTGGAACCCCTGCAGATTTTATTTTTTCTCTCCAGCCGTCTGGAGTTTTTTTTTGTTTTTCTGTCCTCCCTGGCCATCGGACCTTACTCTTATTCTATGTTAATCAGTGTTGTCTTATTCTAATTCTTACTTTGTCTTTTATTTCTCTTTTCTTCATCATGTAAAGCACTCTGAGCTACTTTTTGTATGAAAATGTGCTATATAAATAAATGTTGTTGTTGTTGCTGTTGTGGGTGTATGGAGCAGACCAGGAGTTGGTGTGAATTCTACGGATGATGTAGAAGCTCATACAAGTGTGACTTGCACTTGTCGAGATGGCGCATGCATGCACTTTTACATTTTTTCAGTGTTTGCACGCACCTAACTTCTCATTCAACCCATGCAGACAAACTCAACTTTGTGATATATGAATATTGTACATTCACACAACAAGCTACTATACGTTTGCCTGAGACAGGTTCTTGCATCTCCCGTTCAATTTGTTCCGCAGCTGCCCTCGACTACACATCCGTTTCGAACAAGATATGCACATGCTGTTATGACCAGTAGTTCCAAATCATGTAAGTCCCAAAAGCATGTCCAAACATGACTACTAGAGAGGGAAATCCTATCAAAAACCCCATCTAGATACAAAAAGGGCCACATAGAATCTTTATAAAATAAAAGGTTTACTTTCACAAAAATGTTCTTCAACAAGAATCAAGCTACATAGAGCACAAGAATGCAAAATTACCTAAAACAATAAGGCAATCCAATGCAAACAAAGTCCCAAAATAAGAATCTAAAGAGCGGACAAAACACAGAGCAAACAGGTCATATATCCAATAATATACAATAAGCACAGCAGAAACTCAATAACTCACCAAAACTCTGATGCACATTTGAAATGAACTGCCAGAAACTGTGGAAGATCCTCCAGATTTATAGGGGGAAGGGAAATTTCTTGTGATGGTGAGCAGATGACCCCGCGTCTTAGGGGACGGGACCACCAACAAAATACATGAAACACAACACTTGCACAGAAAACAAAGCAGACAATAAACAAAACTAAAATTAATATACCTAAATGACTCAAAATTGAACAAATAAAAGACATAAAATAAGACTTTAAATCCCAGCAAGGGGATTTACACTAGCAGAGAATTAACATACAAGTACAAGTCAAGTCAAGTAAGGGAGCATGCAATGGTACAGTGCATTGCCGCACTCACTACACAACGAAACAACTTGGGATCCCGGTTTGCAACCCCCCAAGCAGTCACGTGATCCAGTCCCACCCTCTGGAAATGACCCTCTATCTGCAGTGGCCAGGTGTCACTTGGGCGACCCTTTGGCCTGGTCCAGCCACTCGGGTCCCCAACAATGAGGCTCTTATGAGCCGGATCACCCTCGGGGAAACGCGTCATATGGCCGTAGTGCCGTAACTGATGCTCCCTCACAATGCAGGTAATGTTCCTCATTCGGGACTCCATGAGCAACCGCTCATTCGACACAAAGTCAAACCAACGGTACCCAAGGACTTTCCGGAGAGACACAGTACCAAAGGAGTCCAGTCTTCGTCTCAGGTCACTGGATAGCGTCCATGTCTCGCAACCATATAGCAAGACAGGAAGCACCAGGATTCTAAAGACTTGGACCTTCGTCCTTTTGCATAGATATCAGGTGGGCCACACCCCTCTTTCCAGAGACCTCATGAGCCCCCATGCTCTCCCAATCCATCTACTGACTTTGCAGGAAGAGTCACCAGAGACATGAATGTCACTGCCAAGGTAAGTAAACCTCTCGACACTCTCTCTGCAAACAGAGGCACTGCTGATGGCCGTGCCCAAGAGGTCATTAAAGGCCTGGATCTTGGTTTTTATCCAGGACACTAAAAAGCCCAGACACTCAGATTCCTCACTCAGTCTCTCATGCGCCCCAATCAGAGCAGCCATTGACTCCATGAAGATCATAGCATCATCAGCAAAGTCAAGATCCGTGAACCTTTCTTCACCAACAGATACCCCACAGCCGCTGGACCCCACGAACTTGTCCAACACCCATTCCATACAAGCACTGAACAGAGTAGGAGCAATAACACACTCCTGACGAACCCCAGAATAAACTGGGAAAAAAAAACGCAGAGGTTCTGCCTCCACTCTACAAAACACTCACTCACAGTACCTGTGTATAGGCCAGCCATGATATCCAGCAACCTTGGGGGGATCCTACAAATTCTCAGGATGTCCCACAGGGCAGCTCGATCAAATGAGTTGAATGCTTCACGAAAATCCACAAAGGCTGCAAAGAAACTCTGCCAATAATCGCGTTTGTGCTCCATGAGAACCCTCAGTGCCAGGATGTGGTTAATGATAGCCTTCTTAGGCATAAAAACAGACTGTTCTGGTCGCTGGTAGGTGAGCAAGTGATCATGGATCCTATTGAGGACGACCCTAGCAAGGACCTTACCCGGCACCAACAGCAGTGTTATCCCCCTGTAGTTTCTGCAATCCAGGCGATCACCCTTCCCTTTCCAGTTAGGGATGACAAGTTCCATTTTCCAGTCAGTTGGGATGATGCCAGTCTTCCAAATGGAAGCAAGTGATATTGGGTGGTTCACTGCTAATTGGAGGATCAGCGTCAAGAACCGTGGCCCCAGAGATATCCAACGTCCTATCCAGAGGATATATATGTGTGTGTATTTGTATTGGTGCCATTTTCCATCAATCTGAGGCACTTGCCATACATGTAATTGGCTCACGGGTATATAAAACTTGCCAATTGCTTGTTGGTTTTACAATTAAAATAAAATTAAAGTTGTGCACTGCTATTCATGTCTTTCCTCTATGCAGGTAAAGCAAGTTACAAATCAGTGTAACGGCCATCCGCTGTGCTAGCACATGTGAACCAGGAATGTTAAAAGTCTTCTTTAGCTTAGTAGAGACAAATGTGCAGGGCTGAAAAATAGCACAGATCCTAAAGCCACTACAATCTCTGCTGTGTAGAACTCAGTATGTTTAATTGTCTGAAAATGAAAGATATAGTAGTTATTTTCTCAAATAGAGTTTTATTTTTGTAACATTTATGTAGGTTAGTTAGAGTGAACTTAAGAATTCCAACTACTACAATGCTCGGTTACTTTTCAGTCACTTTTCACTCATCATCACTAACTTTAGGAACAACCTGTTAAATACAATGTGTAACAAAGAAAAAATAATCCAAAAATCAAATTGAAGCACTCTCAGGCTGGTTGTGTTTTTAGACAGTATGTGTCCCAAAGGGGAAATTTAGTAATTGTGTTTGTATTACTACTGAGTACAATTCACAACGAATCACATTAGTATTGCACCCTCAGTGCAAATTCAGGTACCTGTTCTGGTTCAAAGAATGTATTCCATGTGTTTTTTATTGATAAAATGCATGGAAGAAATGTGATCTGTATCACATATGCCAGAAAATTGGAACTGGGCTGGACAAAAATACCAGTGTAAAACAAGGCCTTCCACACTGTCTCTAGGCTACACCACAAAATATGTCACTGTGTCAGAAGTTCAAATGCCAGGAGATATCCCAGCTTGCTCAAATTATTTTCAACAAAATGCAAGTTTTGAATCATGAGGCGCGCCTTGAAGAAGAACAGACGCCATTACTACAATTAAGGAAAAAAACATAACACAGGTCCTTGTGGTCTTATAAAGTCCTGTTGCCAAGCAATAACAAGATGCAAAAAACAAATAGCAGTCGTTAAAAAGAAAACAAAAGTAACTAAAACGTATGCAGGTGTTACTAATAACAGCATAATATTCATCATTTTTACATTTACTTATTTGGCTGATTCCTTTACCCAAGGTGACTTATAACATTTATGATACAACTGGTTACATTTCTTTTTTTATTGGGACACACAGAGTGTCAGTGGCAGGATTTGAACCCACAACCTCAGGGTTGTAAGTGAAAAAGCCTTAACCACTATGCCACACTGCTTTCATCAAAACATTGTGATTTGTTTTACTATACAAGCAAAGATAACAAGTTAAAAACTTTACGGCTGAATGTACTTCAACAAGTTCAGACTAAAAGCACAACTCATGACAGACAGAATGGAAAAGTAAATGGCATCCGGCCAAGTTTCCAAACACAAAAGACAAGCAAAACAGAAACCTTTGACAAAGGCGCACAGGGTTTGGCGGAGTTTCCTTAATTAAAAAAAAGGGAAAAAAATCAGAGAACTCTCCTTTATGATTAAAAAACATAAATCCATATGTGGTAAGTGTATCTAAATTTTATAAGTGAGATGACAACTAAGAAAATACATATCATATGGAAAGGTAATAAAAAATACAAACGAACTTAACATTTCACTTTTAAATGTTTGCTTCATAATTACAAAGTAAATAACTGAAACAAAGAACCCAGAGGCCTTATTTGTAATGTATGTATATACAGCATAATATTCTCAGACCAAAACAAAACTGAATTGAGTGTCAGTTGCCTTACTTTAAGCATTTTTAAATGGGCAGGATTTCTGAAGTGAACATAAAATCCTCAAAACTGCTTTTTACGTCAGTGCTACAGGTGCTGACCTTGAATGGGGCTCCAGTTAACGTACACATCTACACTCGCAGTAGGCCACTTGGAAATCACTGATCAACCTAACATGGATCAGTAAGGTAATGGCATTAACCACAGCGTCACCCGGCTGACTCATTATAGTCTTTAGTTTAAATTTTAAGAATGAATCTGTTGTAAAAATAATGTTGTCTTGCATAGTAGGAAAGCAGTAAGTGCTGACACTTCAGACTGATCATCTACTGTAGGTTTGACTAGACCAGCCAGTTCCTTTCTGTTCTACTTCCTCAACAACAAATTAAATATTATTCTATTGGTCACTTAACATGATGGTCATTAAAATGTGTTACTTCTTTTTTTTGTATAAGCATGATAAAGACAGAATAAAAAAAAACTTCTTTTCAATACAATTGAACTAGAAATATATGGATCAATATTTTGGCTACCCCATTAATGTTTCAGTAATGCAGCAAACAAGGACACTCCATGAGTATAAAAACTGTGAGTGCCGATACCGACACCAGTCCATGAGTTAGTACAATGGCAGCTCCAGGAGAAGTGGTTCAATTTCCAATTCAAAAATCATTAAAAAAACTCTTTGGTAATATTTATTCATCACTTGATTTGATGATGACAATTGATCCTGACACAGCAAATCATTCTTATCAACCATCCACCTGTTGTCCTGTTTAGCTAGTTATGGGTCACAGGAAACTGATTTGTATACTGGTAGCACCAGGCACAAGGCAGAAACCAACTGGATAAGGCCTCAGCCAATCAAAGAGATAACCCCTCACACTGGGCCAATTAGGTTGTACCTCAACTTCTCCATTCCCTGATGGACTGCATATCTTAGAATTGGACACAATGTTCAAAAGTTACAAATTTTCATAGTTTAATATCATACTGCATTACTAAACTATACTGGATTCATTAATCAACTACTTCTACTTAATTTTTTTTTTCATTTCTTGCCTATTTCAATTTTATCAGCAGTGCTTTGTGTAGTTCTTCCTTTTTCTTTATTCTTTCTCTTTCCTACATGGCTGTGTATACTCTACCCAAAAATTACATTTTTATACATGTCACTTGCCACATGTAGTTTGTAGCAGTAGAAAAATTTTAATCTCATATTTTCATGGAAATGAATATAAAAAAGATTTTAAATGAATGGTATCCAATGATATAACCAATACTGCACAATCGCAAGCATTGTCAAATATATCAATGTACGAAATGTCCGTTGTCCATTTACATGCTCAGAATATGCAAAATACATGCATTTTTTGCTAGAATATTATTAATACTTGCTTCTAGCAAACTCTGTATCCAATATAAACAGAAACAGAGAGGGGGGTTGGGAGCATGCACTGATATAGAACGTTGCTGCACCCAATACATGATGAACAACCACAGGATCCCAAAGTAGGACCTAAGTGCAGCCATACAACGGGTGACACTTCAGCATCACACTAGTTTAAACAGAATGGCAACAGTGTGAGGTTTTTTTACAATGGCTGTAGTGCCAATCCTGCCACCAACCCCGGAATTTTCCCTGCAAGTTGGAGGACCTGCTTGCAGGGCTGAATGCAGGTTAACATCATACCCAGAATGGAGCAATTGCAGGTCAAGGGCCTTGCTCAAGGGCCAAATGGAGTAGAATCACTTCTGGATTTTACAGAATTCGAACCCACAAACTTTTAATTACCAGTAAAGGCACAATCCCACAATACAGTGTTAATTTCTTACCTACCGATAAGAACATGGGGGCAAGCTAAATAAACAGGATAGCTAAAAACCAATACGATATTAATAATGCATATTTTAATACATTACTACAGTATATGAGTCTTTGGCAGCACATTTGTGCCTCTTACACAGTGCATGTATAGGAAAAAAGGTGATGCCAACATACGTATTTACTTTATTCAGAATGCTGAACATAATCTGGGCACTAGCGTACTCTGGGAGCAGCAGCAGAAAGATAGACATTGGTTCACCTCTTGGCTATCATGAAAAATGCCTTCATAGTGTCTGTATTATAACTCCTTTCACATGTAGAAAACCTTAACCATAAGACAGATTCTAATATAGTGTTCCAAGGATTGCAGTTTTAGGATTTTTTTTACAAACTGTCATCAGAACTTACACCACCATCTCTATATTTTAATTTTAAATAGAATATGGGAAAATGTATTTCTTTTACTGTTTACACTTGCAGGGAATTTTTATATTTATCTTACAGCTGATAATATGTGTGGGTGTTTTTCACATGGCAACTTCCCTTTGGGATTAGTAAAGTGTCTATTGTATTCATTTTCAAACACTCAAAATAGAGACTAAAAAAGCCATTGTCAAGGGATCAAAAGCTACTGTATGTTACATACAAAGTGAGAACTTAGGCATGCACTTTGCCAATAGGTTATCATCAGCTGTAAACAATAAAGTAAGCTGTCAAAATTGTGGCTTAGGATACCATTAGTTCCGTGTTTCACCTCCATGCTTTTTCCTTCACAACTGGCCAATATGAGGCATTCTGTTATCTCGTGAGCGTACAATGGATCTACAGTTACTGTATAAGCAGGGGAAGGTGGTTTCCTCAAGGTCTCACTGCCAAGCATTAGCTGGAAATGTAGGAGCATCCTTATGATTTAAAGTCCAACACTTTAACCACAAGGTCAAACTGCTTGCCCATAAACTAATAACCATCCATCCATTATCCAACCCGCTATATATCCTAATTACAGGGTCACGGGGGTCTGCTGGGGCCAATCCCAGCCAACACGGCACAAGGCAGGAAACAAACCCTGGGCAGGGAGCCACCCCACCGCAGGGCGCGCACGCACACACACACACACACACAAACCAAGCACACATTAGGGATAATTTAGAATCACCAATGCATCTAACCTGCATGTCTTTGGACTGTGGGAGGAAACCGGAGCACCCGGAGGAAACCCACGCAGACACAGGGAGAACATGCAAACTCCGTGCATGGAGGACCCAGAAAGTGAATCCGGGTCTCCAAACTGCGAGGCAGCAGTGCTACCCACTGTACCACCCAACTAATAACCAATAAAATACTTTTTAGAAACCATAGTTGTAAATTCCATAGTAGTATTCATTGCAAGGTGTTAAATAGGTACATGTAGTACAATGGTTTTCCACTATATGAAGACAAAATAAAATTCCTCAGAGTCATGTAAGCATTATTGCTAGGGACTGAACATGAGCTCTGATCAATTATAACATTCTGCTCCTTCCCTGCAATAACAATGTTCAAGGCCCCATACTCTCACTACAAATTCTAAACACAGTAATAACCAGTGGACTTGAGTCAAAGAAGACATGAATGTACAAGGGAATGATTCAGATTCCTATGCTTGTATTTTGTGTGACGAATAGCTGTTGCTTAAAACATGAGCTTCATTTTCATATGCTTGTTAAATGCCTTGTGATTTTTTCACAAAGTCACTATATACAAAAGATTAACTGGTAAACTGTAGAAAAGACATAGATTCAACAAAAATTCCATTTAGTGATCCTTTACTAAGCCTTTCTAATCTATTAGAAGCAACTCAGCAAAAGCCCATCAGACAGCACAGGCCAGGATCAAATCCTGGTCAAGACATCAAGCACGATGGGACACATGCACACCTACACTCACACATACCATGTGAGGTATCCACATACATTTGGGATGTGTACAGTAAGGAATCCAAACACATTCTGAGAGAATATATAAATTCCATGCAGACTGAAACTGAAATATTTAAAAGTTCTAGTGTAATAGTGCTGTTAATTGTTATTCTTTGCCATGTTAAGGGTGTTCTTGTAGCGACAGTTTAATGTAAAGTAATGAAATATCTGAACGTGTTCTGAGTCTACTGTAAGTGTTCAGTGTCATTCAGCTTAGTATGAGGCCAGTTGATCCCTTTTTCAATACAGACTTTCTCATATTTAAGCCGAAGTCACACTACACAACATATAGCTGGAGGGCATGTCAAACTCGACGACTGAAATTGCTGAGCTCCTCACATGTTAAATTTACACAACTACATATTACAAGGTATGTCAAATTATGTGAGTTTTACATTTTCAAAAGAATTTAGAAATTGCTTTTCAGACATAAAATCTAGTACTTAACACTACATACCAAACTGAAAGTTACTTACTGCAATATTGTTGAAATGGCAGAATGAGGATTGTTTCAAAAATCCATCTATCTATGATATACTAAAATAATATACAGTATAAGATTTATTTTTGGTTGGTGCATCATTCAGCATAGTTAAGTATTGCACAATTACTTCTAGAAACTATAATTACACAGAAGTAGAAAAACCTGTTTAAATAATGTGACTGAAGTTGCACTAAGTGAACTACAGCAATTTCAGATAATATATTGGCTGGTACAAGTTGCAATAGGCTTGAACACAACTAATGCTACCACAGCACAGTTTACGGCTACACCTGTTTACTGCTGCTTTATACTACAAAAATCTAATTGCATTTTATTACAGTGAAATGAAATGACATGGTGGCTCCCTTATGAATAATCTAACAGGGTTTTTTCATGTCTTGCATGCTATAATTATGTTCATAAAGGTTTCCTCTGTGATCTCCAGTAGCAAAATTTTATCTGAACGAATTTTTGACATGAATGTGATTCTTCTCTAAAGTATAGTTTGGAAATGTTGTCATGATTCGTGGATGTTAGAAAATGTGTTAAATTGCTTGTCAGAGAATGTCATCTTCCATAAATAATCTAGATGTGCAAACCTGAATTCCCTTGCATGTTATATATTATGACTTTAGCACAATGGTTAGGATATTATAAAAAGGATTCAAATTTCAAAAAAGAAAATACACATCATCTTTTGAACAAAGTATCCGTGTCGTGCTCCATTTAGTACAAGGTTTCAAAGAACATACTTTTCTAATTTAGATTACTTCTTTTGATATTGCAGCAGCATTCAGAAACTGGCTTATTTCAGGGCTGGAATTTATCAATAGTGTTTACAAAAATAAAAAAAAAATCCAGGTTAAGTACATCAAGTATTTCAGATGTCTTTATGAAAATTTCAGTATGTGAAAACTCCAAAACATATTGTGATTAGTCACACACTGTGCTTGACTTAAGATGGCAGCTCCAGTGACTGAGAAGTGGTGAGGTTTTGGTAGTCTGTATTCCTTAAATGTTAGGACTGTGGGGGTGTTGGAATCAATCCCAGCCAACACAGAGCACAAGGCAGAAACAAAACATGGACAGGGAGGGCACTGGTCCATCATGGGGAGAACACACACATGGGCCAATTTAGTGTTGCCAATTTATCGGCATGTCTTTGGACAGTTGCAGGAAACAGGAGCACCTTCCTTAAATGTTACATGCCTTTTTTGTGGGTTTTCTTTTATTGTAATTCAATTAAAAATTACATTTTTGTGGAAAAAGTATATTAAATATTGTAATTTATTTATTCATTTATTTATCTTTACCACCTCTCTTTAGAGTAGTGTCCTCAATCATGGTCCTGGAGGGCTGCAGATGTTGCAGGTTTTCGTTCCACCAGTTTTCTTATTAGAACACAGTCCTTGCTGATAATGAAACTTGACAATTAACTATATACTGTAGCTTGTCAGTGTGTTCATTCATCCAAGACAAATTTTAATTACACTGCTGGCGTCCTCAGTTACAGTTCTAGAGGGCTGTAGTTGCTTCAGTTCAACAGGTTTTCACTTCAACCAACATTTTTTTTGGAATCCATTACTTTCTGTAAAACAGTATGTTTTTGGGCTTAATTAAAGTTAACTCACTTGCTATTACACTATTTTAGTTTAAAGAATCTGCATTTAGCATTCAATTGTGTCTTTCTTTTCTTAACCAGCCAACAGCCATTAACAAAAAGCAAACAACAAAGAGAGAAGCAGCTCTCCAGCCAAATCAGTTCCACTTACAATGATGAATATGCATCATGAATTATCTGTGTTAATAAAATGTTTAGAAATAAATGAGAGAGAAAAAGTACAGGGTCATGATGCGCAAATCTGTTCTGGTCCACAAAACATATGAATAATTTTCTCAAAAAAGGGAAGCGCTACATTGGGATAAAGAATTGTCTTGGATAAATAAAATGCACTAACAAGCCTTTTAATTAAATAGCACTTTTTCCTACAAGGAAAGTTTTCTAATTAGGAAACTGGTTGGAACAAAACTTGCAGTCACTGTGGCCCTCCAGAAGCATGAGTGATGACCCTTTCTTTAGAGAGAAACCTCCCACTAATAAAACCTTTATCAGGAAAAAACTTCAGCAATATAAGGAAGATGACAGCAGAGGGGCTAAAAGCCTGACCAGTAATAAGATGCTTTGAAAGCAGGTTATTTTAAGACATGCTTGTCACATAAGTCCAAGTGCTACAGAATTGTGCAAGAGTAAGTTCTTCTCACTTAGGAGGTGCTTTGTTAGCTCTGGCAAGAGGTGTAAATCTAGCCAGAGTTGCATGAAACTCAGCAGACAAAAGTAAAAGGTGTGAAGGACAGCCGGGTTCCATGCCCGGCAGGGACGCCCCTGCTGCTTATGTTCCGGGGGAGCCACCATGGGCACTCCCAGTACCTCCCCCAAGACGCTTGGTGGCAGCCTTCCTGGCCAACGGTGATTCCCCAACCGCACGCAGGGCTCCATGGGAGATGGAGTCCTCCACAGCTTGGTTGGGGCCCGGGGTGGCCGCTAGGGCGGGCTGTCTGCTTCCCACAGCCCGGCTGGACGAGTCTTCAGCCCCACCCGGAAGTGCAATTAGGACCAGGTGGTTAATCACCTGGAACGCTTCCGGGTGGGCTATAAAAGGGCCCAGCCACCACCACTCGAGGAGCCAGAGTTGGGAGGAAGGAGACGAAGCTTGTCTGGGAGGAGTGGTGGAGAATTGTGGTGTTTGTTAGTTTTGTGCTTGGGACTGTGTATTGCCTGTGGATCACGGGGAAGAAAAAAATAAAGCCTGTGTTTTTTATACACGTGCCTCTGCATGGTCTGTGCCGGGTCGGGCACTATATAGCGCCTTTTACAAAGGTTATGAAAAAAATGTCTTTAAAAATGAGAAGTGGAGCATCACAGGATTAATTTTTCCAATTAATTTTTAGCAATGTTCAGAACCAAAATCTGTTTAACTCTTTTTGCTTATATAAGTGTCACAATCTAAAGAATTTATGAAATTTAAGATATACTTTAATGCAAAAATACGTGCCTCATACTCGAATACACGGGTATTTTAAATGTACATTCCAACACATTGGAAAAAACACGTGCATAATATGGAAGATGCAGATCTCAGATGTTGGCTCCAATGACAGTCAAAGTGCCCTATAACTGTCTGGCATAACAAGCCAATTTTGAAAAAAGATGGCTGACTGCATACATAAGTTGCATCATACAGTATCATAGTTGTAAATTAACACTGTTCTATTAAGATGAACTTTTCATTAAATGTACAGAACACAACACAATGCTATATAACCCACTAAAAATGTCATATACTGCTGAAAATAAAATATACAAATATAACTTAATGACTTAACACTTTTGACTGCAAAATATCAAGATGTTAGTCCAGTCCCCCATCCCTAACTCATAACAACTTAACCTTGAGTAGCGCACTTCTTCGGACTGTGATCCAGCTGTTCAAAATACATTAATAATTGCAATTTAATTCTTTACAATACATTAGAATTGTGTCCAATATTGAAAGCTGTTATATTTGTATAGGACCAATATCATTCATATACTAGTTTAGTTTATATTGAACTATTCTTGCACACTGTAGAATGTGTGAAAAATGAAAACAAATATTGCACATCTGTCTGATTTTTGATCTATTGTCTAATTTTTATACTGAAAGCTGTCAGATTTTCATCTGAAGCCTAATATTACAATGAAAGTGAACAATTAACAATACATTTTGAAACACTGGTTAATTAAAATTGGGCAATACCGAAATCTCAATGTAAAAAGGATTGCTCCCTTGCACTCAATAACTGGTTACACCACCTATAGATGTAACTGCAAAAACAACCTTTTTGTATTTATTAATTCTCTCACACACTGTAGGGAAACTGTGGCACACTACTTTCCTGAAAATTTGCTTTAATTTGGGGACATTTATGGATTTTTTTACGACCTCTCTCAATCCCTGCCACAAAATCTCAATGGTGTTTTGGCCTGGACAGTTAATATATCAGGTCAAGGTGTTTGCTTTTTTTATTGAGTTTATAAAAATAAACTTTTTTGTGTATTAGATATCATTTTTATGCTGCATGACCCAAATCTGTCGCAACTTTAGCTCAAAGACAGACAGCGTGACAATCATTTGAAGTATAGTCAGTGATGAGAAATCATCTGAGTGCTAGGGATGCCAAGTATCATAAAACATTGACACTACCACCACCTTCCTTGAATTCCATTGTAGCCTTAAGAGATTCTCTGCGGTGGGCTGGTGCCCTGCCTGGGGTTTGTTTCCTACCTTAAGCCCTGTGTTGGCTGGGATTGGCTCCAGCAGACCCCCATGACCCTTTAGTTAGGATATAGTGGTTGGATACTAGATTGATGGATTAAGAGATTCTTACTTTTCTCCAAATCACATAAAAATCTAAGTCTGCCAAAAGCTAAACCTTTGAACATTTTACAGATGCATTTTGGGCAAATACACACAATCTTGTCATGGACTCTTTTTTTGCTATCTCTGTTTTGTGAGATACTCCAGCAGGTGCATAAACATTGCCATAGGCTTCTTTTAACTCAATTCAAAATTTAATATATTTCTTTTGGCGATATAGCACAAGTAGTACAGTAGTGGCGTAGGTAGCATTGCCACCTTATGCATCCATTTCCCCGAGATTGACACCTACAGTACACCTGGATGTTGTACATGTGGTGTTTGCATTCTGCACTCATTTCTGTTTTAAATTTTCGATTGCATCCCGGAAAGTGTACTAGTTAGGTTAACTGACAATTCTAAATTGTGGATGGATGCAGCAGTGGTCTCTAGGATGGACTGGTGTCATGTCCAGGGCTGTTTTCTGCCTTGAGTCAAGTGTTTATGGAAAAGGCACAAGTCACCTATGACACTAGACTAAGTGTGATTATTTTCTCAGATTTTGTATAAAAAACAGAATACTTTCCCCATATCTCCCTATTAGCACATACGACTGACAGTAGCTTGGTGAAGCTGGAGAGCCTTAGATATTGCTTTGTAATTCTATTCAGACTAAAAACATCAGCTTTTTTTCTCCAAAGTGTTCTTTGTATGGTGGCATGATGAGCTAACAACTTCAACTGGATAACTTGAAACAATAGGTAAGAAGGACTGACATTAAGCAAAGTATTTAAACAGCTAATCCTGCCATTCTACCTGAAGCATGCATGCACCCGGAACAGTAAATGATGGGAGACCGTCTACAAAAAGCTTGGACTGATGCTGAAAGAGCTGGTGAAGGTCATCATTGGACGCCTCCCCTATGGTGTGTATGTGTGGGTCGCCACGCTGAACAGCTGTGATGGGAACAATGTGCTGTAAAAACTAAGGTCCTGACTCTTGGTGGTCATAACAGACCCCAAGGAACCTTTTGAAAACAGTAGGATTTTTCCCAATATCCTGGATAAATTCCCCACCTTAGCCTGCTTATTCTGGCCTGTTACGATCCCTTGTCCCTTGTTAGCTAACTCTCTCCTTTGCCCCTTCACCTTCCAATAACTATTGTGTGGTGAACATACTGGTGCAGGAGTGGCTGCAGTCGCATCATCCAGGCAGATACAGTACTATACATTGATGATGGTTGAAGTGGTTACCTTTTGTCTATGTAAAGCACTTTGAGTAGTTTAGAAAAGCATTATATAAATGTAATTATTACTATTATGTATCCCTTCAACTACTGTGAGGTCATAATTGGGGTCTGTAACTTTTCAAACTTGAGTATTGTATGTTTGATCACCTTAAACATTGACCTAAATACAAGATGTGACAAACTTCTGTGTTTTTTGTTATGGTTAATTTCCAAAAAATAAATAAACCATTTCTGCATGAACAATCGGTTATAATGCTTAACATAAGGCAGTACTGGAGGGGTGTCTGTGCTTCACATTAGGTATATTTTACAAATACAATAGCTATTCTAGGCTGTTACTCGTCCCTTTGCATCGGTATTAAGAGTTTAAGTCGGTGTACACCTAATATGATTTCAGACTAAGCTGTATTTACTTGCTATATCAAGGGGCGGTTGGCTCATAACAATCCGCTGGGGTTTGTTGCGCAACTGCGATCATTTCGGATTGCTGCAATAAGGCGCTAGGCGCTTTGAAGTTCACCGCTTTCCCAGGAAACGGTGCCAAGCACAGGTCGAGAAGCCGTTGACTGGACCGTGAAGCCACCTCACTGTTGTCAAGTATTCCATAAGTTACGTTTGCCGCAGACAGCCACCCCGGTCTCTCCATGAGGTCGCCTGTGCAGCTATGTCATGCCAGCCGACCCGTACTGACGTGACAGCAACTACTCGAGTGACACAACACATTATCTACTTCAGGGATCTACACTAGCTTAAGCCAACCATTGTGTGAAAGTCGGTCGTCTAATTTACCTTCATTCGTCCCGTATGTTCAATTTACTTAGCAAATGTATGTTCAAAGGCACTGCAATGTGCTGTTATATCAGTTTACTGGATCTTTTTTTCTGAAATATGGAACAGCCGACAAACCAGCTCTGCACTGAGCAAACACGAAAAGACGCGAGGCATAAAGCGTCACGAAGCAGCCCATGCTGTCGAGCAGATCGATTACTTACGTTGTCAAACAGCGAGCCCACGTTGGCGGTGACCAGCAACACGTCAACTGACGTCCCCATGGTTGTTCCCTCCCGTGGAGAATGCCGACAGTCACTGCGCCGAGCCGGGCAGCCACTCCGCTTAGCCCCCTCCCCTCCGCTGTGTTCTCGCGTCTGCCGCCGCAGCCAAGGCAGGCAGACCGGTTTGAAATGGAAGCGGCCGAGAAGTGCCGCGCGCAGTCGCGTGGCTCAGGACGGTCACATTCGGGAGTGGAAGCCTCTCAGTGTCCCTTCCCCGCCTGCGAGGAGGACGCGATGCTGAAACGGAGAGACAAAGACCGAGTGCGCGGGGGCATATTTCCTGCCTGGCTTGTTCGTTCGTTGTCTTTCCTTGTGTGCGCGTCTGTTTGTTGTTTTTTAAAAATACGCCAGAGCAAAGCTCCACCCCGACGCAGTCCGTGGTTTACGCAAATCTGCACTGCAGCTTGGTGTCAGCGCAGTCTGGCGTACCTGGGCAGCGATCGGTAGGCTACGCGCCAGTAATTTCTCTTTCGGCACTTTTCGAACAATCGCAACGAACGACAAAGCTGGGTTCGCGAGTGTGTTGCACGGAAAATGCCAAATAGCCCACCTAGGGCTGTCGTTCCCCAGATTACCTCAGCTTTTAAACGCGATGTGACATTTCAATAAGTTAAATATTAATATGTTAGAGATAAACTGCCTGCCTGCAAACGACGTTTCTCGTTAAGTGTTTGTCTGTACGGAAACCTGATGGTGACGTCATTGGTCGCGTTCTTTCAAGGGGCTCCCGGGTGGCCAGTCTCATCGCGCCGCGTCCCTTGGACGAGACGGCAAGGCACGCGGAAAGAAGCGCGTGTGTCTGCTGTGAGAGGGAATGTTTTTCTGTATCCAATAAACTGGCCTTCTTTGTTCGGCGTGTTTCAACATAACATATTTAAAGCTGGGTCGCCCCATTCAGAGTTACGAGGGACCCGTCTATCCCGACATCACTGGGCGCAAAGCAGTATCCTGCCATGGCTAACACTTCATACAGTAGTGTTGCCAGGAGCGGACTTAGGCGGGAGGGGGCTTGGTCCGAATCCTTGAGTGTTTTAATATGCAATGTTAAAGTAATGTGGAGTCCCCTAAACAAAACGGGTACTACACAAGACAATGGAGACGGACAGAGTATGCAATGCCAAAGCTTACAGTTATACTTGATAATCATTAGAGCACAGTATGTCATGTCAAATATTAAAACCAAAATGAGTACGAGAGAGAGGTAGGGCAATATTTAAAAACAAGATTCTGAGTATTATTTGCACAATATCAGGTATTTTCAGCTGTTGCGTTAAAACTAAGAAAATGTAAAAAAAATGTAAAAATAAATACACATTGAGCAGGTTTAGGTTTTCACCAGTTTAAAGACTCTTAGCATATCAATTAGCTTGACCTCAGCCCGTATTTATCAAGTGCCTCCGAGTAGGAAAATGGTCCGAACAAGCTCAAAAATCTCAGCGACAAAAAAACAGTCCTCATATTAGGAGCAGTAAAAGCATTTCATGAATTTTCTTAATTTAGTAAACTACTCATAACTTAGGAGAGCTCATGAGCTGTTTTACCAGCAAGGAACTGCCAGGAGATGGCGTTCAGGACAGAGATCTGCACACACGTCTTGGGGAAAAGGTGAATGTTTTGGAAAAGCTGGACAACAAGGAACTTTTAGAATAATATTCATAGCAAATCTTTTGTGCTACATGATTGATCCTTCTACGTGGAGAAACTATGTATTGTCGGCCGAGATGAAAGTGTTAGTAAAGTTGCGTGTAAAATGCTCGTTCGCATACAGTAAATTGGGTCCATTTAAAGTGGACGTGTTGATTCTGTGTTTTGCTTTCCCTCCAGTTTTTGGTTGTCATGGATAGGAATTTAAGGTACACGAGAGATTGAACATTATCCTGTTTGGGGACCTAAGGGTTGTATCTGTGCTGTTTATGGATGGTGTTGTCGTTTTGGTCACATCAGACTGAGATGTTTTGTTCACACCAAAAAGGTTACACAGCTCTATGTGATGTATTCAAGCTGGGAATTCAAGTCTTCACATCAAAAGTAATTTGCTTCTCCTGGCAGAGAGAGGCCTGATGGAGGGGAGCAGCTGCTCAAAGTGGAGAAATTGAAGTGACTCAGTGTCCTGGCCACAAATGAAGGTGGAACTGGTCACAGATTGAGTAGCAAATCAGTGCGACAGTGGAATTTTTGCAAATGCTGAATAAGAATATGGTGGTAAAGCCCATTCAGTCTTTACTCCTGTCCTCGCTTGTGTTTATATGTACTGGACAGTGATCTAAAAAATGAGACCACAAAATACAAGTGGCTGAAATGATAAGCAAGGGAGTTCATTTTCCAATGAGTGGAACAATATGGGACAACTTTATGTTTAGAACCACTGCTCCTCTGTGTCCGGAGAGGCCAGTTGAGGTGGTTTGGGAAAGTACTGTAATACAGACGAAGCAGAAGCAAAGTCAGAACACAAAGAAGGGATTGGTCGGATTGACAGTACTTGGAAATTCCTCAAGAGAACCTAGAGACTGTTGCTGAGGACTGGTTTGTCCATCACAGTCTTCACCAGGACAAGCAGATGAAACATGATTGGAGGAAGTGTAGCTGCAATTGAATAAAGTGCCTTGGGTTTCTTGATGGAAGTGCATAGGTTTAGAAGGTAAATATTGTTACATGTACTGGGGTACAGTGAACATTTTACTTACATGTGCTAATCAACATGCAACACATCATCCTTTATAATAATAAGCCAAATTTAACTTTATCATTCCTAGTTAACTGGGCATGGGGAACAAGGATTTTCAACCTATGTACATCCATAGAAAGGGGCATTATGTTAAGCAAATTAAACTAAGCGAGTGAATGAAGTCTTTTCTCACCATATAGTGGATTCAGAAAGTATTCAGACTCCTTCATTTTCTGCTTGTTCTATTTTGCTGTACACTTATTTTTAAATGGATACATTTGCCATTTTTGCCAGTCAACCTGCATTTAATAACCAACCCATAATGACAAAGTGCAAATGTGTTTTCACAAAGGTTTGCAAATTTAGTAAAAATAAAAAACTGAAACCTCTAATTTGTATGAGTGTTCAGACCTTTTATTCAGTACCCCTTTGGCAGCAATTGCAGCTTCAAGCCTTCTTGGGTAAGTTTCTACAAGCTTTGCAGGCCTGGATTTGGGCAGTTTATCCCATTATTCCTAACATATCCTCTCAAGGTCCATGGTGTTCTTGCCTGACCTGGAAGTGCTTCTCAGGGGCAAGAGATTAAGCACTGGAAGTAGTCCCAGGTCTGCAGTTAAAAGACTCTTGGAGAGTCAGAGTCAGGTGTGAAGGAGAGAGTGCAGGTGGAGAAAAATAAAAGGAAGAAAAAGGAGAGGAAGAGTTGTTCTGTATTGTGAACAAAATGTCTGTATGAAGGTATTGTTTAAATGAAAACCACTTTAGTTAAACTGTGACAGTTGTCGTGCAGTTGTGTCGGGGTTTAGGTTTAAGGCTCAGTGGCATCTTTTACAGGCCACATAAGGGACTTTCACATGATGTTCTAGGGCAAAGGCAGAAGTTGAGCAGGCATTTCATGCAAAACCAGCATGGTCCCTTTAAAACCCAGTATTCTTGTCAATATATCTATCTAAAAATATATCTGTGTTGTATCTTAGAATTAATTAATGTAATACAGAAAAAGTACAAAATCAGTGCATTTGCAAAACATGATTGACAGGGGTTAAGTTTAGCCCAGTGAAAATGATAATTATAGTAAGATATGTAAATAGGTGTACACCAAGATGTATCAAGTCCAAAAAAAATCTCTGGAACAAATCTAAGCAGCCTTCTGGTGAGTATCAAGTAAGCAGCTGGCAAAGTGTTATATTACACAGCATAATAAAGGCTATCCTTTTCAAATCAAATATTTACTTAGTCTTCATGTTATCTAGTTGGATAGGTGCAGTGTGCCAAATTCAAAGCCATTCCTAGAGTGCAGTCTACAGAAAGATGTCACATTTAATATCAGCATGTGTAGATGAGGGGCATTGGAGCTTAAGCACTTGCTCCTAAACTTCTGGCAAATAAACCCATAAATCTGTCATATGTCAAATGATTTCCATGAGGCAGGAAATGAGCATTGTTGCCTTTTTGCAACCCTTTCATAACTTCAGTAATTTTATTTTGAAGGGACTGTACTTTGGCTGCTATAAATTGGCTAACTTAGGAACCAGGACAGTCACTTTCATATGCATTTGAACACATAATATATTTTGTATTCAAATAGTTTATTGGTACTATTCTCTTTACTTATACCCATAAAGTAGGTAATGGGGCCTGAAATACAGGCTTGATTGCTAACTAGACTATTCATGTGTACTTTGCATGACCATTTAATTTTCATATAGATTTTCTATAGTGATTCCACTTTTCTCTACTGTAGGAAGTAAAATGCAATGCTGCCATATTTATGGCACTAGCTAAATAGTCTTATGCCGGTTTTATTTAATATATGCTCAGGCTCAACATAGTCCTAACCATAACAGTTATATGAATGAAAAGATTAAATTTTTATGCAGGCAGATTTAGTGTTTATAAGAAACTATCTATCTACGTTTTTAATCAGGTTTGTCCATTCCTGGATCACATGAAGAAAGAGCCTACACTAATAGCACTGAATGCAATCATCCTTGGACAAGAGACCAGGTCATTGCAGAGCATATTTACACATTAGATTAATCCTTTTCATGCCAAAAGGCACATAAGGCATCAACAATTTGCCTCCATCTGGTGCCTTGTTGTCCTGTCTTGAGCTACGTGTTCTGCTTCACCCTGCGTCAATTTACAATGACCACAGGTACATTTTTGTGAGGTAGAAGGGAGTTCTGAGAAACTGGAGAACATACATGATTGCCCTTGGAGATGTGAGGTCCTAATGCTTGTCATTGTACTGTCATGCTACACCCGAGGATCTGTTATCACTGAACATATATAAAGTATGATACAAGTGCTTCCTTAACAGCTGTATAACTTTGAATGTTAAGTTCATCAAATAAATCATTCCACTCACCCTAAAAATGACTAATGTAATGGATGGATGTAAAGTACTGGTCCTGTAGTCTCATGTTCACAATAAAAATGTCGTGCTGTTCATCCTCTCGGACTCCACCCACTAGTTACTACTTTATATAAGTTTATAAATTTTCTAATTTCACTTTTTCCAGTTCAAAAGACTGCAGACGATCTCTGCAGCATTTGACATATGGATAAATAATCCATCACTGGGCATGCTCACACACTCAGAGCCATATTTATTCATACATGTCCAGAGTTACCAGTCTGCTCAAAATGTACATTTTTGGGATGTGAGAGGACAATAAAAACATTAGAACAATCTGGAAGAGAACAGGCGATTCAGCCCAACATGCTCAGCAGTCCTATCCACTTAATTCATCTAAAAACTTTGAGTCTAGTTTTGAAGGTCCCTAAAGTCCTACTGTCTACAACGTTACTTGGTAGCTTATTCCATGTGTCTGTGGTTCTCTGTGTGAAGAATAACATCCTAATGTTCAAGCGAAATTTACCCTTCACAAGTTTTCAGCTGTGTCCCTATGTTCTTGAAGAACACATTTTAAAGTAACAGTCTCAATCCACTGTACTAATTCCATTCATAATTTTAAACACTTCAGTTATGTTTTTGTTAATCTTATTAACATGGAGAAGGTGAAAACTCTACAAAAACAGAAACCAGGCCGAGAATAAAAGCTATATTCCTGGATAAGTAAGACAGAAGAGCTAACCACTGTAATTTTTCCAATACCTTTAAACAGCTACAAGCTATTGGAAACTGCTCAACTCAGTCCATCTGAACATTAATCATACTGGACTTGCACATCTCCCCACTCTTCAGTAAGAACATTGCCTATCTGAGGGTGGAACAGCTTCATAGTAATCTTCATGTTATTAAGTCATAATGCCACATCATTTCTTATGTCATGCTATCCATCCATCCATTGTCTAACCCGCTGAATCCGAACACAGGGTCACAGGGGTCTGCTGGAGCCAGTCCCAGCCAACACAGGGCACAAGGCAGGAACCAATCCTGGGCAGGGTGCCAACCCACCGCAGGACACACACAAACACACCCACACACCAAGCACACACTAGGGCCAATTTAGAATCGCCAATCCACCTAACCTGCATGTCTTTGGATTGTTGAAGGAAACCTGAGCGCCCGGAGGAAACCCATGCAGACACGGGGAGAACATGTCATGCTATGTTCCTTATTATATCTTTTCTTGACATTACTCAAAATAAGAATGTGGCTTTTTTTTTATTTTCAAAAAGTAACTTAACTGGTTGCACCACCTTTAGCTACATTGACTGCAACCAAATACATCCCACAATTCAATTTCAATCTTTCACATTGCTGTTGAGGAGTTTATCCCACTGTTCGTTACAGAAACCATGGTAAGGTTTAAAGCATTAAGTGTTTGTTACAGGCCCTGCCATGCCATCTTTATTAGATTTAGGTCTGAACTTTGACTAGCCCAGTCCACAACTTCAGCTTTCTTTTCAGCCATTCTAATGTGGACTTTCTTTCATGTTTTGGTCCATTATTTCCTGCCTGACTGACTCTGCTTTAGCTACCCCGGTAGATGGATGATCAGGAATTCTCTTTAAGAATTTTCCCGTCACAGACCATAATTTATGTTTCCTTCAGTTATCAGAAGATTCCAGGTCCTGGAGAAGAAAAGTTACCACACATCACAACAATGTCAGCATAAAGATGGACTGTTGGTAATTGCTGTGTTTGCTTCACCACAGATATAGTGTTGTCCAAAAGTTCCATTTTTGCGTAATCAATCGGTCTGTGGAACATTTTCTCAAATGGCTTGGGGAACATCCAAGTACTTCACGGCAGATGTACATTTATGTTCTTCTGGTTAGCAAATGATTTCTGCCTTTCTTCTCTTGAATTACGCTCTTTTTGCTTGGTGTCTTTCTGATTCTGGAATCATGAACAAACCATTGCTGAGGTCATTTTAACAGACCAGCCATCCATGTAAAGATTCTTTTCTGTTCCATTTAGAAATTTTGTCTCTCACTGTGGTTCGGTGGAGTCCCAGCACCTCAGAAATGGCTTTGTAGTTCTTCACAGACCAAAAAGATATTGTCAATTTCTTTTCTGACATCTTCAAAAGCTTCATTTCATTGTGGCATTAAGTGCTTGTTGAGTATTCGTGCTGGCAACTTCTCTCCAAAGGTAACAGTCAAAATAAGTGAGGCTTATATGGACAGTGGGATGGCTATGTTCAATCAGCTGACACAAAATATGCTCAGTTTAATTAGGGGTTATTCATAGCAGGTGCTGGATATAAATGAAATAAGTAACAAAAAAGTGTAATTTCTTCACTCTGGTGCCCTTTGTCTAATATTAAATTTTAGTTGATGACCAGAAATTATTCAGTGTCAAACATTTGCAATAATAGAGGGACAAAGAAAAGGGTCAAATACAAATCACTGCACTACAGTCCTATATTATGCTTAGTTGAATTTTTGACAAAGCTATCTGCCTGTGGCCTTGGTTTAAATTTTTCAGTTCAACGATACAGAAGTGGGCATCATAGTGGTGTCTCAAATCCAGTGTTCTTTGTTTGAGTCCTGGACCCAGCTGTTGTCTATGTGGGATTTGCATGTTCTTTTCATATCAGCTTGGATTTTCCTGTGGGTATTCTGGTTTTCATTCTACATCATCAAAGACATGCTGGTGAGATTGTTTGACAAGTGTATAATGGTCCCATTGTGGGTGGGGGGCTGAGCACACCTCAAGGAAATGCGGTTGCTCCTCTGAAACCCCCTCTTAAATGGTGATACAATGGGAAACAATTACAAGTTTTTTTAACCTCCTCTTTGCTTGATCAGCTGCTGGATTGCTGCTGCTGCTGCCGCCGCCGGTCGCGTGATCTTGCACGGCGCTTCGAACATTTAAAAGCCTGTACAGCAGCTGTCCTTTTGTCTCACTGCCTTGTCTCTCTTCTCCCCAAGACATCCTCTGCTCCTGTTGGGGGTCTCGCTCCCGAGGAGCGTCCCCATGAAGAGAAAGGTTTTCTATTCTTTTAATTGAGAGACGGAATTGTTCCCTCCAACTACACACAGAGCTCGATTCACTCCTGAAAGAAACTTATGTTTGTTTGAAGTGTCTGAATAACATTTCTGTCTCTAAAATATCCTGTATATCTGTGCAACTTTATGACCCAAGCGTGGATTTCACTTTCACCAAACAACAAATCTTTTAATTTTCACGGATACACCTCTTCATTGGGAAGAAACACTATTTTTCCCTGATGGCAACATGAATTAGATGATCTACAAGTCTCCGATTTAAAGTTTAAATCCAAACAATATATTCGATCTCTTTTCGCTGCTCCGTTATTTCACCGAGTAATAATTTCCGTTTGTTTGCGCTAATGCGATCTTTACTATTATTTTTTTGAGACTTTTGAATTTTCATACTTCCACTAGGTCTAACCTGCTCTGCATGTGTATCGCACCAATGTTTTTGAATTCTTTACGACGTTCTACTTTGTCATCTACTCTTTGTCTCGCAGGACGTGAAAGTGTCTCTCTGAAAAAGTCTCATTTCGTCCCAAGATTTTTTAATATACTGTAATGGAGAGCTGTTACCTGTTGAAGACAAGTAATAGAATACTTTTATAGATATTTTATATTTGATACCTCTTGCCCTATGTGTACCCTCATTGTTCATCCTACGTTCATCCTTCAGTAACCTCATGTGTCTCAATCTCTCTTTCCCAGCACTTCCTTACTCAGTCGCATTACTGTAAAGCCTGCTTCTCACACTCTGTCATTTTGAGGCACATTGCTCACCTCCTGGCTGCTTTTTGACTGCCATCAGTGATAGATGGACCACTTTTTTGCTGTGCCTTTCCTCAGCATCCCCACGTGTGTCAATCACTCTTGCCTGGTGCTTCCTGTCTCAATCATTTTTGACTGAGCAAGGAGTGCCAAACTGGCCAATCAGATTGCGTGGAGGTAACGGACTCCCGCATACACAGACAGTAGAGATTTATTATATAGTAGATTTTTTTTAAATGTGTTTTTTCTTTAACTTCTTTTAAAGCTCTCCAAGCTGCATGTTTTGTATAAAAGATATGCTATAGAAATAAAAGTTGCTATTAAGATATGATTCACACTTGTTCATATGGTCTGTCATGCAACTTTAACCTATTGTATGCATGGACAAGTTCAACTGTGATCAAACTTGTCCTTAATTAATGATATTCTTCTCTCCCAGCCCCATGCTAACATCAGCTTACACATTTACTGATCTGGAACCCTTCAATGGAGCGCCCAACACTCATAGCATACACATCTTCTTTCATGTCTCATCTTTGTGATATCTTCTAGACCAGGGGTGGGCAACGTCAATTTTGGAGGGCTGCATTGGCTGCAGGTTTTCATTCCAGCCCAGTTGTTTAATTCGAAACCAATCCTTGCCATTCTCAGACCTTATTTAATTTCATGGCTTGATAGTCTGCAATGTTAGGTTCTTATATCGTTGATTTTGTTCCTGTCCAAGGATATCATACAAATGATTTGAAATTTTCAGTCTGTCATATTTTTTCTTTTAAGTGCTTTATTAAACCAAATAGTGCATGATGAGTCCACAGAGGTGTAAATGGAGACAAGTTATACAGGGTGGTCCAGATCTAATTATGCAGATCCAGATCGTCTGGATGATTTTGATTTATGTGGAGATGATTCCAGTTCGGCATGAAGACGATTCTTCATGTTGTCAGTTTGCACACTTCTCAATGGTCCGGGATTTTTTGGGTGATTTTCAATGTAATAAACTTCATAAGTTATAGCGTAATTAAAATTGCATAATTAGATCAGGACCAACCTATACAGAGAACTGCTGGCTCCTTTACCATCTTCATCTTGTTACTAATAAGGAGCAGTTAAAAGAGTGAGTGAGTAAGTGCTTCATCAGCAATAATTAACTTCTCATTCAAAAACTGGTTTGAAACAAAAACCTGCAGCCAATATGGCCCACCTGGACCAATGTTGCCTACCTCTGGCATAGCATATCCTATGGAGGTAGTCCTTCCACTTGAAAAATAGGTGGTAGTCCCAAAGAACCGGCATTGAAACACTGGGTGCATGAAGCATCTCTTTGAACCCACACATGTGAAAATGGAAACAAGTTAGATGGAGAACTGCTGGCTCCTTTGTCATTTGCATCTTATTGCTAATAAGGAGCCATTAGCAACAGTGAATGCAGCTCTTTAAGAGTGAAATAAGCAATTAAGGGTAAGGAACCTTAACAAGCGAGACCACTAAAATGAATGTCACTTGAGCAGTAAGTGCTTCATTACCAATAATTGAGTTCTGATTAAGAAACTGAGTTGGAATAAAAACCTGCAGCCACTGTGGCCATCCAGGACCGACATTGCCCAACCCTGTTCTAGACAATAAGATCTGTCTGGTGATTTTATACACTTCAGTTTATACACAAGACAGACAGTTGAATAATTACTATCTCTGCATGCACACCTTGAGTGGATTCTTCTGCTTTCATTTCACATTAACTCAAGTTTTCTGCTTTTGTCAAATACCTGCAAATAGAAGCTGAAGCTTCCCATTATTTAGAATTCAAATTGCCCCAAGAATGAGAGGGTCCCGGTGGTTCTCTTTCATATGACAGTGACAAGTAATCTTTTAAGCAGGAGACCCATTGGCTAGTGTTTGATAAAAACACATAAAATAAGCTAGAAGCTGAGCCTCCAGCCATCTCCTATTAGCAGAAACTTAACACTAATACTGAAATAAGCAGATTTCCCAAATGCATGGATCAATAAAAAATAGCATTCGCATACAATGAGATACAAACTCTGTACTGTATCATTGTTGTGCACTATTGAGACAGCTACTGGGTGCTTTTATTACATCTCTGATTTGAAAATCCTAAGATGCTTCATTTAGAAAATTCAAATAGACACATTTTAATGTGGTAGGTAAATTACATTATTGCCCTCATCCTGAAAGCTTCCTGACTTAACCAAGTTTTGAATGAAACCACACATTTAAAATGCATATTGTGTTTTAGGGCTACCACGTAATGATGAGTGAATGGTGGTCTAACCTTCTCCCTCTCTGTGCCACTCTGCACATGACAGCTGTGTTAACCATTGGAGTACAAACCAATTTCTTGATGTGTTGGATGTTGATGAGTGAAAAATAAAAAGCTTAAAGGACAGTCGGTGACAAAATCGGAAAACAGATCCTGGATGTGTAAGACTTCAATGGATGTTTTTTTCATTGTTAATTAAAGGAATTGACCTGAGCAGCCTTTCTTGATGAGAGAAAATGTACAATGAGAGCAGCATGCACTTGACAATGACTACAAAAGCCACCAATGAAGTCCTGAACACTTAACTGAACCAAGATGGCAGGTACTAACAAGAAATCCATTGTTTGCTTCTTCCTTGTGTCACACACGTGCAACTGGGAGAAAATTTATGGGCTCAAATAAGTGAATTTACCTGCCGGACCAGGGGTTGGTGCTGCCCTCCAACTCTTTCTCCTCTCTTCCTGCAGAACAAGTGACTAATCCTCGACCTTACAATCCAGTTCGTAGATGACAACCTTAACATCACTTCTGTTACCGGTCCTCTAGATCATGCCTCCTCCTAATGTCACTTCCAGTTCCAGAATGCCATTTTCTTGTGACATCATTTCCCTTCTGCCGACCTTATATACGATTCCCATTTTTGTTATTCTTAGTTCCGATTTGGACTCCAGTCTGTAAAGATCTCATTGCATTTCCTATACTCTGTAGAATATGGGATGGATCACCAAACCTTTGATGTTCTCATAACTTCATTTTAATTTAATCCTGATACTCTGTATTTTCAATTAATTATCATAACTATTCATGGTGGCTCTAAAATCTGTACTGACCCCCACTCTCTCTTCTCTTTCTTTACCCAGTTTTCTGAGGTGGTGACCTGCGCCACCACCACCTAATCAAAGCACCGTGATGTCCTACACTGATGGATTAAAAGCCAGAAGTCTACATGACCACCATCATCAAGTCCTTCCAAGAGAACCCTAAATACAAAGAGGACTGTTTCATTTATGTTAGGTAGAATGCCCCGAGGGGACTGGGTGGTCCCGTGGCCTGGAACCCCTGCAGATTTTATTTTTTCTCTCCAGCCGTCTGGAGTTTTTTTTGTTCTTTCTGTCCTCCCTGGCCATCGGACCTTACTCTTATTCTATGTTAATCAGTTTTGTCTTATTTTAATTTTTACTTTGTCTTTTATTTTTCTTTTCTTCATTATGTAAAGCACTTTGAGCTACATTACTTGTGTGAAAATGTGCTATATAAATAAATGTTGTTGTTGCTCTTGTGTTTATTTAACACTTGTTTTCATTTACTCTTTGCCATGTTTTTTTATCAGTAATAGAAATGAGTACATTAGAGGGTCAGCTCAAGTTGGACGGTTGGGAAACAAAGTCAGAGAGCGAGATTGCATTGGTTTGGACATGTGCAGAGGAGAGATGATGGGTATATTGGGAGAAGGATGTTAAGAATAGAGCTGCCAGGGAAGAGGAAAAGAGGAAGGCCTAAGCGAAGGTTTATGGATGTGGTGAGAGAGGACATGCAGGTGATGGGTGTAACAGAACAAGATGCAGAGGACAGAAAGATATGGAAGAAGATGATCCGCTGTGGCAACCCCTAATGGGAGCAGCTAAAAGAAGAAGAGAAATACATTTAGATTACTACAGGATTTACAAATGATCATCCATCCTTTTACTGTACATGCTCAAGGACCAATCTGAATGGGACCCCTAGGCTGGTATTGTATGCTTGCATCTGTATGATCAGAATTTGTGATCATGTAGATTCAAATCCAACTTCTTGGATACTTGACTATGCCACTGTAATTATATGCTGGATAGGACAGCATGGTATCTATGGACACATCTTCACTTGTAAGAAAACAACACAGTCATAGTCTTCACACATGTGGGTTTAGAAAGGTTTACAAATCAATGGACAGTCCGTCTAATTGCTCATATTACGAGCTAAAAACCAGCAGTGGCATGCAGGCAGAATGAATTTATAGAGGGCTAGAGAGCAGAGTCGAGGCTTCCTTTAAATCTGAACCCAAGCTGTTAAGTTAAATACACACTGCAGAGCAGAGTACAGTACAATGTTTTGCACAGTCTTACCAAGCCATTCGTAAACCCTAAAATATTATGTTCTGTTTTTGAAGGCATGTCCTTGATTAGCTGCCAAACTCAAGATGGAAAAATATTTGTAAGTGTGGCTAGTTTACAAAATTCAAGAGAAGAGCTTAGCATATAAACCATTAGGCTCCTGTTGGCCAGACATATACAGTCATTTTAAAAGGTATTATTTTATCTATTCATTTTGAAAGGAGGGCGGCACAGTGGTACATTGATGGCACTACTGGCCTTGCAACAAGCAGAGCGAGGTTCACGTCCTGGGTCATCCCTACGCGGAGTTTGCATGTTTTCCCTGCATCTGTCTGGACATGAAGGTTAGGTGGTGTCACAAAAAAGTTTGGGGCAGCCACCCGTATAATATGTCTGGGCAGCAAAAGGATAAGTTGTTCACACTGATGTGCTCAGTACAGAGTCCAAAACAGAACTGATGAGTTAAGGCAGGGGTGACTTTTGTCAAGGAGGGCCAGATTTGAAAATTGTAAGTTCCCCGATGACATTATTTTAAACAATAAAAGATGCATATGAATATTCTGTTCTTTAACGTTGGCATTTTCACACAGCAGAAGAAAAAAATATGCAAATGTAAGCATTTAGATATACAGATCACAACATACAAGTTATCTGAATTTCTAGCAGAAACTGAAAACATTCAGAAATTCTGTAAAATAGAGCTGTGTCTAATTCTGATAACAGAGCAACAGGTAAGCTAACTGATGTGAAGGGTGACACTGAGATCTGGACTTCAGTACACAGGCCAGCGGTAGCAGACATGCGTAAAATGTCACGTAGGTGGAAGTCACCAAGTCTTGATTTCAAGCGGTTCTTGTTTAAGTTCAGAACAGAGAAAGTCTGCTCACACAAATACGTAGAGCCAAACAAGCTCAACATTTTCTTTGCAAATGTTCGCATTTCTGGAAACTTGCTTTTATCCAGCTGCCAGTAAAAAGGCACAAGAGAGAACTGCTGTTGTCGGATACGACACTCATTGTCACACTGAAGCTCAGTTAGCTCTTGCTGTAGGTGAGCTGGAGCCTCATCAGGGTCCACGCTGAAGGGAGAAGAGAATAGCAGCAAGTCCTTTTCAATTGCGGCAAAATCTCGAAAGCGGTCATTGAACTCGCAAGCAAGAGATGCGATGATTACAGCATACCTCTTTGTTTGCACACCCATATTACCAACCATGACATCCCGCAAAGCTGGGAAATGTGCGGTGCAGGGCTCCGTTTGTGACAAGTGTCTCTGGAAAAGTTGCAGTTTCATTTTAAAGGCCTTTATGTGGGAATATAGTTGGCTCACTACTGCGTTTTATCCTTGAAGGCTAACGTTAGTTCAGCACATTCAGATGCTTTGTTATGTCAACCAAAAATGCCAAGTCTGCTATCCACTCAGTATCTGACCGTTCTTGCATTGGATGTTTCTTTTCAGCTAAATGCTGTCCAATTTCCCCTTTAAGAGAGAAAGATCGCTGCAGTTCTCATCCCCTGCTGAGCCACCCCACGTCGTTGTGATACATTATATCTCAATATTCAGCCTGGATGTCAAGGAGAAACTGCTAGAACTGGCGGTGGTATGGAGCTTTAGAACGGATGAAATGAATTGCCTTTACCACTGGATTCATGACATGATCAAATCTTAGATGTTTGGCGCAAAGAACCTGCTGATGAATGATGCAATGAAGTTTAACAGCTTCGCCTGCTTCGTCGCTGACTTTGTTACAGATAAGCATTGACAATCCACTTCGTTCACCAGCCATGGCAGGCGCACCATCTGTAATAATCTCACTAAGCTTATCCATGGTAGTTTCATGTCATGAACAGCTGAACAAACATTATGGAATAAATCAGTTCCTTTTGTTTGGCCTCTGAGGCTTTTGATGTCCAGCATCTCTTCTGTTATGTTTAGGTCACCATCAACACCTCTCAAAAAATCAGTAACTAACAGAGTCTGATGCATCTGTGCTTTCATCGCAGAACAAAGAAAAAAATCTAAATTTGCTGACTTGTCTCCCAGTTGTCTTCTAACATCTGATGACAGCTCTTCAGTTCTCTGTGCCACACTGTTACGAGCGAGGCAAATGTTGGCAAATGTGTTCTGCTATTTTTATGACACAGTCTTTACCAAACTCGTCTTCTGTAAAAGGTTTTCCATGTTTAGCAATTAACATAGCCACTTCATAGCTAGCTTTGGTGATGGTTTCATTTGACCCATGGGCCCGTGTAAAGAACTGCTGCTGGGCGGCTAAGCTCACTTCGAGTTGCTTCACTTTTGCAGCCCGGTCAATCTCTGATAGCTTGTCATATGTACTAGCATGTTTTGTCTTGTAGTGTCTCTTCACATTAAATTCCTTATAAAAAGCAATAGTCTTGTGGCAAATTAGGAAGACACAGTTGTTTCAGTTTGAAAAACTATTCCACCTTGCCTGGAAGCGGTGTCATTCATTGTCAACTTTCTTTTTTTTAACTTGCTGTAGCCTTGACAGTTGTAGGGTCACAGCAGATTTTACAAAGCCATACAGAGTACCTTCAAACTGGCAGCATACACCTGCAGAATCCTCGGTGTTAAACCCACCCAAGCCCCACAGCATCGCGCGTCCAGCGAGAGCTGTGATTGGTCCATCATTCAATCTTTTTCTGTCTGAGGGTTTATGGCAGTTGGCAGACTCGGTTATAAAGTGCTGCCACCATGAGTTCAAAAGAGAAACTGCATGTTGAATTGGTATGTTTTATTTATTCTGTTTGTGCATGAGGGCCAAAAATAATAATAATAATACATTTTGAGACAAAAGGCACGGGCCATATAAAATCCGATCTCAGGCCATGATTGGCCCGTGGGCCGGACTTTGGACATGCCTGTGTTAGGGTAAATAAAGGCCAGCAAGGGAAGTGACGTCATTCAGGACAGAAGTGGAAGGGTCCTCTTCCATAGGCTAGGACCTGGATGTGACATCATGAATTGGGCCAGTATCATAGACATGTATAGATAGACACTGCATTCACCGTGTTGCCCAGTCGACACGATACATCAGCGCGTCCGCCCTATTGCGAGTGGTAAAACTGTCATTTAAACTAATATACGTAGACGTGGAAACCGGGTTTTCTGATGAAAAAACAATAACGTTTAAAACAGTATCATTTACATACAACAGATTTTGGCAAACAGTTTAAATGCAATTATTTATATCCATTTATACGCTAATAATGGCAATTATTAAATAATAATAATAATTATTAAATAATTCCTCCCATATAAGTAACATTTCTTGGACTGCCTTCTTCCATCTCCGAAACATTTCTAGACTTCGTCCTGTTCTTACACAACACAGTACTAAAGTATTGGTTAATGCCCAAGTCACTTCACATATAGATTACTATAATGCTATTCTAACTGGCATCCCACAAAACCGTATCCATCGCTTACAACTTATTCAAAATTCTGCTGCCAGGATAATAACCTGCTGTTCTAAATCCACTGAACATATAACACCGATTCTCTCCCAACTTCACTGGCTCCCTGTTAACTACAGAATACAATACTAAATACTGCACTGATCTCCTACAGACTTACACTCCCTCTCGCTCACTCAGATCCTGTAATTTGAGACTATTCAGTCTGGCAAAATGGTGCAGCCTGAGTTTGTGGAAGACAGACACGACTAAAGAGATGAGCATAAAATGATGGTTGTCAATTTCAAACTGTGTTTCCTCAATGTGTTCCTTGAGAAAAAACACATCATCTGAACCAATCTCAGCCCGATGAAACTGAATGATCAAAGATACACTGACAGCTTGCCCTAATGTCGACTCTCAGATAACACGCTCAGCTACTTTGACCACCTTGACTGGACTCGGAAGAAATCAGCAAACCTCCTTTGTTTTTAATGTGAGCAAGTGGTAGCTTTGATCATATGATGCCGGTACAGCATCTGCTACCAAACTAGCACGGCACACATCACAGGACAGCTTTCTAAAAATTCTGTCTACGGGCTACCTTCCCACTGCTTCCTGAGGGGGATTTCTTTGGGAAACCTTCAGAGTTTGAAAAATGTTAACAGCTGACAACAATCTACTGTACATAGTTAGTGACTAAATACGTTTAGCCAAAACGTTGTTTGAAGGCTAACTTGAGCACATAAATGCATAGCTTTGCTAGCTTAGCCTGGCGTAGCTAAAGTTAAGATTATAAAACAGGATTTTCTAACAGACAAATATAACCAAAACAATTGTTCAGCCTTACCTATGAAATGTGATCCCCCAGGATCTGGTTTGGAGCGAACAGTGGTTTGTACAATCCCAAGCAGCACATGCATGAGGCATCTTTATCCATTATTTCACTCCACAGCAGTGCCACTCGCAATATAGCCGCGACGTTGACGTACGATGCTGCTGGTCATACAGGGTCTAGTAATTCCATGTCTATGGCCAGAACCAGAAGGCTCTTCGTTCATAGGTTCCACACCAGAAGTGACGTCCTCAGAAGGGAAGGAACCGGAAGTGACGTCATCAGGGCCAGGTGGGATTTCCCAATGAATGGTCTACAGGAAAAGGAGAAAAATGGTCATTGCACTCCACCACCCCTGGTTTGGCGTGCAACTACTCTCATTTAGACCCTTTAGCTGCCTTCCATGAGCACGTGTGTGACAGTGGATTGGAAATAACAAATCGGCCATATTGTGTGTGGTGAGCATCCGGCGAAAGACTGGAGCCCTGTCCTGCCTGGGATTGGTTTGTTCCATGTGACCTACACTTGCTGGGATAGTCTCCAGCTTCCCTGTAACCCTACTCAGGAAAAGTAGGTTTGGAAAATAGAGACCTGCAGCTGGCTAATGGAGACATTGTACCTAACTGTTGGAGTCTGGCAGATGGCCAGTGAAGAATTACAGATCTGCAGCTGACTGATACAGGTGGGCCACTAGCCAATGGCAGTCTGCTGCTGGCTGCTGGAGATACTGTAGCTAGCCAATGAAATGAGGACAGAGAATATCATCTCTTCTCCAAACAACTACTTGTGGCCACCACTTTTGGATATTTCTTGACTCAATTCATATGCAAATACATATTTTGCTGCCTTTTTTCTATGTGATGCCTGTAGAAAACATTTATCAACAAGTACAGTACATTTTGGATCAGAAAAAAAAAAGAAGTTCACTACACCGGTTCTAGAACCTTCTCAATCGTTTTCAGAGTTGTGGGGGGCAAAGGCTATCTTGCCAGGACTGGGCAAATGACTGAAAACATCCTGTAGAGGACTTTAGTTAAAGACTACTCTCACGAATATACACATGTAAACGCACACACACACACACACACACACACACACACACTATATTCCCTCACAGTGACAGTTTGAAATTGCCAAATAAAATAACCTAAATAAATAAAAACACTTTAATTAATTTCCTCTTGCTCGAGCATGTCTGGCCATTGTAAGTTTCAGGAAATGGGACCTCAGTGTTTCTCACGCGTGCAATAAGTCAGTAACAGCGACTTTCTACCACTGCACTTTGTCTGCTGTTGCTTCATTAAGTTGTATTGGGATCTGTTTGCAATCAGTAGCAGCAAGCGGAGGTGAAAAACAGCAAAATATACAAACTATACAATGTGGGGTAACGCCGTCAAATTAAAATTGATACAGTAAACTAATTTGTAGCTGAAGTCACACAGGATGTTTGTCTGTTTTAAGATAGATGATTTTACAAATGTGCCAATGCTGTTTAATGGGAGATTTTAAAACTGTACAGTGCAACCTGTTCAAAATATCTCAATGAAAATTGAACTGCCTTGACCATTTTTTTTTTTTTTTTGAAGAATAAACATTCCACATCTCAACAATGTTGGAACACAAAGGTTCAAATGTCAGGTTTATTTGAATTCTTTACCTTAACAAAGGTTTCTTTGTAATAAATACGCAAATACACAAACACCCTTCTCTTCATTCTCTTGTTCTTTTCTCTTTTCTCCTCCTGGCAAGCTTTATCCTTTTCCCACTCAACTCCAACTCACCAATTCCTTTTACACCAGGCCTAGGAGTACTTCCAGTGCCAAGGCATAGCCTGTAGGAAGCACTTCCAGGTCAAACAGAAGTCCCCATAAGTAGAGATCATGGATCCCTGCAGTACTCCCTGGAGGCACCCACAGAACCCAAAAGCACTGCTCCAAGGAACTACAATTCCCAGCATACCCTGCAGGTATCCAAGTGGCTACTGAAGCCCAAGGGTGTTACCTTTAGCATATTGGGAGAGTAAACAGAGGGGATTTCTTCCCCCGTCTCTCCATTATACTTACCTCCCAACTGGGTAAGGATCTTTGGATCAGCCCAGCTGGGACACCAGCATACCCACGTTCACATGGGCATCTTCTGCCAGCCTGATTGTTGCATTTCTTCTTGTGTATGCTGGCCAGGTAAAGAACCTCGACCCGGTTTGGCCGCAGCTGCCATAACCCTCTTGAACTTGGGGTCACCGATAGTCACAACCAAGGGTGAACAAGAGCAAGAGAGTAAGCACACATGAGGCTTACTTGCTCACATGCAGAAACAGCTAATTTTAGCCATAAAATTTAAAGGGCTCCCATAAGGTTATGAATCAACAAATACATAAATAGTGTAATAAATAATCAATAGTCTTCTTCATAAAATATCCCATATGTGTTTAACACTTTGTCTTCATTAAAATAAATAGAAGAAGTATTCCAGTAAATAAGTTAAAATCAACTTTAAATCCTTATCTGGAAAGGTAAAAGAAACAATGTTCCAAGCCTCACTCACATTCTCAATCCTCGTCAGGACCACTGGGTGTTCCCTGGATGTGGGCCGCTACATCCTACAATCCGCCATCTCCTCTGGTACTCACTGACCTGAACTGGTACCTTGTCTGGCCCTTGCAGTCCATAAAGATGCCACCCCCATCAGTACCTGCAGCTCCCTATGGCACCATGCCCTATCTCGCCACTGTCGCCACATTGAGACCCCATCCTTCCACCTGTTTCTGGGCTCTCTCACTCTGTCGAAAGCACCACCTTTTGGTTTGCTCAGCTGCTGAGAGGGCAGCCTGACTCTTGGAGTTCCCTTAGCCCTGTGTCCTGCTCCATAAAAAGTGTTCAGCAGTCTGCTGCTTACTCCATTTTTTCTTCCTTGGTTCAACTTTCCATTATTCAGTGATCGTTTTTCGAACAATGCTTTCTTCTGTTCTATCCTTGTTCCCTTTATAGTCTCCTCTAATGCTTAACTGGCACTCACTAATTGACTTGAGACCATCGGCTGGCAATTGCTAATGAACCATCCTGCTGACATGGGCATGTGCAACACCATCTGAAGCTGACCCATAGGATGAGTCGCCATGAAGAGGATTAAATGATTAAAAACTGATCTACACCACTTATTGCCTCACAACACTGATTCACAGACCATTGAATGTCTCCATGGAGTTGGCACACTTTCTTAGTGTCCATGTGGATTTTCTCTTTGTTCACTAGATTACTCCTATATTGTAAAGATAATAAGTGTGTTAGGTTAACAATCAGTATGAGTGCCAATTTCAGTAATTCTTGTAGTGTTAGCTGTGCCAGTTATCAAAGAAATGCTTGCCATGTTGTTGGGATACTCTAAATAAATTGCATGTCTGTGTTCGATTGTTTTCAATTCCACTGTAATGGGATAAGCGGATTTAAAAACAAAGAATAGGTGGATGGGGCTCTCACATCAATATGAGATTTCTGTTCATTGATTACAGTTCAGCTCTCAATACAATTGTCCCCCATAGACTGTTCACCAAGCTGGAAGACCTGGGACTGAACAGCCGCCTGTGTTTTCAACTTTCTCACAGGGAGATCTCAGGTGGTTAGAGTTGGTAGTTGAGCCGCCAGCATCATCACACTTAGTACAGGAGCGCCACAAGGCTGTGTACTCAGCCCTCTGCTCTATGCCCTGTACACTCATGACTGCATGGCCACACATGCCTCCAACTCCATTGTCAAATTTACTGATGATACAGTGGTGCTGGGCTTCATCTCCAACAACGAGACAGCATATTGGAGGAAGCGGAGAACCTGGTATCATGGTGTCAGAAGAACTGCCTCCAACCGAATGTCAGCAAAACCAAGGAGTTCATAGTGGATTTAAGTAGGAGACAACAGCAATCCTACACCCACCTCAACATCAAAGGGATCACTGTGGAGAGGGTGAGCAGCTTCACATCAGAGGATCTGACATGGACTGATCATATTCAAGCACAATCTGAAAAGCTGAGGCAGTATCTTTATTATCTTAGACAGCTGGGGAAATTTCAGGTTTCTCCAGTGACTCAGAACATCACGTCCTGGTTTGGGAACGGCTAGGCGACATTAAGGAACTGTAGAGAGTGATCCAGGTGGTGGAACGCTGCACCAGATCCCATCTGTCTCTACAGGACATTTACACCAGGAGATGCAGGACTAAAGCAACTAGGATTATCAGAGACTCATCTCGCTCCAGTAACTTTCTGTTCGACCTGTTGAAGTCGGCCAAATGCTTTAGGAGTATTATGGCCAGAACAGAGAAGCTCAGGAGGAGCTTCTAGCCACAGGATATATGACTCCTTAACCTGGCCGCGTCACCACAAACTTTTTCAACTGTTCATTAACACAAACTAAATTCTCTAGCTCATTGTTTCTCAGCTGCTGCCACGTCATTTTAACCAGCGAACTAGCGCACTGCACTTTACAGTACATAGATATTCTATTCTGTTACATTTGTACACAGCTCACAACTTGTTTAAAATTGTACTGTTTTAGATATATACTTTTTGACCTATATATTGTATCACCTTAGTTCTGCCCTTTCAATTTTCTTTTTAATTTCAATTTCTTCTTTTTCAATTTAAATGATCTATATATTAACTTTATTGCACTGTCTCATGGCCGATTCAAGGCACAATTTGACTACATGTACTTGTATAACTGTGTATGTGACAGATAAAGAATCTTGGTATCAGTCCACCACTGATGCCCACGCTACTGTGCAGCCAGCTGAGAGTCAGTAATTGCTCTGATAAACATGTAACCCAAATTAACTCACACAAAAGGCATTGCCAGACTTACTGCAAGAAGTGATAAAGGCTGACTCGTGCTCTCTTTAGGTCTTTATTATTTCCCATTCTAGAAGTGGTCACCGTGCTGCCTGTTGTAGAACCCTGAGAACCAGTCTACTGACCTACACTTTATGTCAGGTATCTCAAAAATGAGTTATTGTTGCATTTTTCGGAATATCTCAGGAATGTCCTTGTAAGCGCCTTTTTTTTTATCTCCAAAGTTGTAAACTGTTTTCATGCCTTTTCTGAAATCTTCATTGTCTTAGCAGCAATTGAATCCTTAGCTGTTATGAAGTTTTATTGCAATCTGGTGCTGCCGCAGGCTGTTGTCATAGTTAGCAATGATTGTAAGCAATCACTTCAGTTCCATAAATTGAGTATTTCTCCATAGCTGAGAACACCTGAGGCGGACTTTTCAGAACCCTCAGCTGCCATTTTAACCCTTAAAGGGTTCTTTCAGTTTTTAGTTGATTTGTGTGTTCTTACCCACTTACTGTCTAATAATGAAAGGCAAATGACAAAAGAACAAAGCAAGGAACCTGCTCACGATGTGTTCATTCTGGACTATCGGTTATAAAATTGTGTAGATAAAAATGAGAGAAAAAAAGTTGAAGGCTGAAAATGATTAACACTATCATGTCCATTAAGCATTTTGTCACGTATGTGCAACAAGGGATCACCTTCCTAGCTCTGCTGATGCAAGTGTATCACTCCAGGACAAGAGAGGGTACCCATACTAACTGTCTCCCCTTTAGCACTTGCAGCTCTGACAACTGGCTAGCTAACTCAGCCACAGTACCCAGAGCTGGCCTTGACCTTTCTGTTTGGGGATCTATAAAAACCCTAGGGTGCCCAGAGGATGGCTACTGATTTTGGATCCTGAACCTGAACAAACTCCTTCAAGTTACCTAAGCCTCCCTATCGTCGGAAACCTTTTGTTTGTTGGGCTGATATGCAGTCTTTTTTTGCTGTTGCCTCTGTGCACAGGTTTTGATTGTTTGGTTTAATAAACGGGGACACCTGGCTGATGCCTCAACTATTCAAAGCAGCTTGTGCTATTCTGTCCACCATTCACAATTCTGATTCCTTCATGTCACAGGATTAACAAGTATCAGCAAGGATCAAATGGAATAAAACTAAAGTATGTTCTCTTTGAAGGGTGGCACAATGGTTAGAGTTCTGTCTCACAGCTATGGAGCCTGGGTTCTGAATCCATGCCTGGTTACTGTCTGTGTGATGTTTATTTTTGCTGCATGTCCATGGAGACATTCTATGGTTTAATTCTGAAGACGTTAGATCATTCACTCCAGGTCACCAGTCAAATGTGCAGCATGTCTACTGAATCGAAGTGGACTCAAAGTCCCTGAAGGTAGCCAAACTGAATAAAGCAAGAAAAGTAGGTAGAAGGCATCTCAACTGGGAATCAATCCAGAATCTTATCATTGCGAGGTGGCAACTCTCAATTCTAATCCAAAGCTCTCGTATGAAGCTAAATTTATTTAAGATATTAATGCATTATAGTGGGTCACCTTTGAAAACAGTTCTCACAAAGATTAGAGATTCTTTTCTTGTATCCAATTCTGCTGGACTAGGCTCTAGCTCCCTTCAACTTAGAATAAATTATTAAACTTACAAAAATAACAAAATGTACTTGTTGACTAACTGCCGATTATCATCTACCTGCACTCCAACACTAAGGTGCCAGATTTTGTTCTCCATTATCTTCTCCCCTACTCTGTTCACGATGTATTAAGTACACGGGTGTTGTACTCTGTTAGCCATCATGGATGTGGTGAGAAGTTAAGCAAAATGACACCTTTTATTGGCTAACTGGAAAGATTACAATATGCAAGCCTTCGGGGCAACTCAGGCCCCTTCTTCAGGCAAAAAGTAATCAAGTGCCGCAAAAGGAGAAAAAAAGTAAACTAAATCCCAGACTGTAATAGAGACTTCGTTATTTGTCTTTATTATTCTTGAATGAAAAGCTCAAAGCCGTAAGTTAAAATTAGAGGTGAATGAATCTCTGTGGAGAGTGTGTGTGATGCAGACTGGTTAAAATGGTGTTAACAGTGGGATGTAATCAGGGCTGGCGCCACCATTAAGGTGAATTAGGCATTTGCCTAGAGCACAGATTATAAGTAGGCTAGGACACCCAGCCGCATAGGTTAGCTATCGCGCGGTCAGTTGGCATGCAAATAACCTAACACCAGCATGGGATGGAATTCACTGCAGTTACCAGAATAAAGAGTGTCAGTGTAGGAGTTAAGGAGTGAGCTTGCTGTTCCAAGCTGTGGTAGGATATCTAGATGAATGAAGGTGGTCTGTAACTTTCAAAGAATACAGTATAGGGCGGTCCAGATCTACATTACATTATCATTTCATTACACTATAACTTAAGTTTATTACATAGAAAAATCACCCGAAAAACCCGGACCATCAAGAAGTGTGTGAACTGACGACATGAAGAATCGTCTTCGCGCCAAAGTGGAATCGTCCCCACATAAATCAAAGTCATCCAGACGATGTGGATCTGAATAGTTAGATCTGGACCACCCTGTAAAAATCCTTTGGCTCAACAGGTTAAGGTACTTGATTTTGGAAATGCCTGAAATTTGATCTTCATGAAGTTGTAGTCCAGAAGGGATCCAATTGGTGGCAAGTTTGGAACAAACCTGCATGCATGTAAAAATTGTAAAAATAATCAAGCTACTTGTTTAGAACATCACTCACCTAAAAGACGGAATAGCTTTGGGATACGTGCTCTTGTGGTTCCTCCTGCTCTGTTGTAAATTTAAACTTCTTCCTAAGCTCAACCAAAAGTGCTGGAGTGAAAAATGTTAAATGTGAAGTATAAGCAGATGCCATGTCTAGCTTTATCTAGTAACCCTTAATCGAAACTCAATTCCCATATCCAGGTTAGAGGATAAAATTTCAAGGTGTTCACTCAGTACTTCAAAAGAGGTCAGTGTCTATTTCTGCTGTGTTTGAAATTAAAGATAACCTCTTTAAATTTATTGATGCCAATGGAGATCCAGAGCAGAGACACCCATCGTCTACAGAAACAGAATGACCATTTCCTGGTCCCAGTCTGATATTTAATCTAAACAAATCTTACTCTTTCTGGAGGGTCCTGGAAATTGTAAATCAGACAATCGCAGACATCTACTATGCCTGGAAATCCTTTTAACTCACAAACACCACCTGTAAACTGTGAGAACTGAATCAGGCTGATGACCCAAGTTAACATTTTTAAATTCTGCTGTCTTTCTTCTTGCATGGTCCAGATACATTTCCATTCATTTATCTTTGTTTTGTAATGGGAATTGTGGTCTCCTGCTTTATTTCTGCAATTTTTAAGTCTACTTTTCAAATTTATATACGTACACTTATATAATAGGAACATGATACTAAATCAATATTCTAAGCTTGGCCAGAGAAAATCATCTCCATTCACGGGTTTAACATTGGACAGTGTATAAAACGTACAGAACAGTGGATGTACCTTGACCACCTGTGTCTGGCCAGCTAAAGATTTAAAGTACAGAAACACATTGACTGACTCGCAGGCATGTGGAAAGAAATCTGCATGGCACTTGCATTAAATGCCAAGCTGTAATCTACTGTAAGATTGCGTTCTTGACAGACTGCCATCCCTACATACAAACTCAGGCTTATTTAACTTAATATTGGACAGCCACTAACAAACTAGCCTTCTGAAGCCTTTGAAAAAAAAGTAAGGGCAATTGGCAGCTGTGACACATTCAGTGCATTAGGTCCTCAAGTGAAGCAGCACATTGGTCTGGACTTCTGCCTCATGGCTCCACTGGACTGTTTCTACATCTGGGCCTGGTCACTATCTGCTCTATTCTCTGGTGACTTTCCAAAATTTTTCACGTTAGGGTAGATGGACTCTAAAACATGCTTGTTAAAAGTGAGTATAGGTGTGTGAGTAAAAGTGCCACGCAATGCTGCCTTGAGCTAAAAATCGCAAAGACCCCAAACATCCATGAATAAGAATGGATGAAGTAAATTGACCACGGCAATCTTAGAATAAAGAGAAACCTTCAGGTGACGCTAGGATGAGTGCCCTAACTTTCCTGCTAATCTTGTTAATAAAGCAGATGCCTGTATTCATGATTTCAGGTAATAGCAGGGAAGATGAGGACTATAACATTTTGATGAAGGTTACCGATTTCAATTATACCCACTATCCTAATTTCATCATTTTCAATTTTAAAACATCTGTTCAGATTGCTGATGATGCTCAAAAATATACTAGACCCCTTTGACTCAGAATTGTGATAGGCAGTTTCCAGTGGATGAAGTTAAAGCTCTTCTCACTTCACACTGGTTTGTTTCTATCTGATCCCTCATATGAAGCTCACCGACACGCCGCACCTTTGAGCAGCACAATGATTCTGTTTGCTTTTAAGGCTAGTACTCATAACATTTCTAAAATAATACTTCTATCATGCTGCAGTGTGATAAATGGCAGTTATAGCTGCTAAGATCTGGAGTCCTGATATTTACACATGGCTTCTAGTAGGAACAGTTGGGCTTTATAAAACAGCACTCAGTTTACATGAGTAACCATGAAACTGGCACTCAACTGAATCAAAGATTGAAACATGGGAGGTACTGAGCGGCCCTGTTATGTAGAGACATTACTTTGATAAGGTTATACTGCACACTGCTTGAGAACACCCTGGTTTGGAGCTAACCTTCATATTGTATGCGAAGTACGAAGACTTGGAGTCAGCTTGGAGTCAGACTGCTCCTTCTGTACTTTACACAAATATCTTTGATGTATTTAACAATGAAACAATGGAGGTGGCATTGAAAACAGCAATAGATTAGTAGTGTGTGTGAATTAAGTGTGGCTGGAGCACAGGGATTCTCTGGTACATTGTGGATCCAGCAGCCTGGATTCAAATTGTATTGATATCTGTATGGCATCTATGCATGTCTCATCTCTGGGTATGCTGGTTTTCCATCCCACATTTGTGTTAATTGGCAACTGCAAAGTATCGCACAATACAGATATATGTAGTGAGCAAATAACAAAAAACGTTTGCTTACCTATGCAGTGACGGTCAGTTTGTTGTTTTCAGTCTCGTCCCTTGTCTTGTGATATCTGCCGCACAGACCTAGCAGCGTCCTTCAATCTCTTCAAAAGCAAAAAAGGTGATCAACTCGCTCACTCCATCAGGTGCTAGAAAAAAAGTCAATTGTTTATTCATAGGTGTAACAAAAATGAAGGTAGACATTAGGTGAAAATTTCAGAGTTGAAGTTTCATCGTTAATGGTTGTTCTAGTCCACCTTGTTAATTCAATTTTACTGGGTCATAGGAGGCAGAATGCCATACCAACAGCATAGGGACATTATTGTCATGTGTACAATCAATCAATCAATCAATCAACATTTATTTATATAGCACATATTCATACAATAAAATGTAGCTCAAAGTGCTTTACAAAATGAATAGAGAAATAGAAGACACAATAAAAGATAAACATAAGTCAACATTAATTAACATAGAATAAGAGTAAGGTCCGATGGCCAGAAAAAACAAAAAAAAACTCCAAAGGCTGGAGAAAAAAATAAAATCTGTAGGGGTTCCAGACCAAGAGACCGCCCAGTCCCCTCTGGGCAATCTACCTAACATAAATCAAAGAGTCCTCTTTGTATTTAGGGTTTTCATGGAAGGACCTGATGATGATGGTCACGTAGACTTCTGGCTTTCAGTCCATCAATGTTGGTGCATCATGATGCTTTGAGTAGGTGGTGGTGGCCCAGGCTGCCACCACAAAGAAACCGGAAAAAGAAACAGAAGAGAGAGTAGGGGTCAGTACGGATTTTGGAGCCACTGTGAATAGTTTTTATGAAGAATTGAACACAGAGTATCAGTATTAAGTTAAAGTGAAGTTATAAAAAGGCCATGTTAAAGTATAAACGGTAAAGTACAGATTACAGTGAAACTCTCACTTGCATGTGCAAATCAACATACGACTTACTGCCACTCTCAGAGCATTAGTACAACGACCTTACCTTGAAACCGCTGTCTAGGTTATATTTTAATAACAAGTTAAAGTATTTACCCGTTATCAGGCGCTAAGCAGATAATCTCTCTGATGAGTGACCATTCCAACACAGTGCACACTCACATCAGGCCAACCAAGCTAACTTCATCACACAGAGTTTGTGAGGTGTCATGTGTACCCAATGCACACATTAGATACGACAGATTAGAGATTTTGAAGCAAAACTTCCTGTTTTGTTATTACTGTAGACCAGCACAGAGATGATTTACTGGACAGAAGGTCACAAGCTCAGAGAGACACGATTTACAGAGGCAGGAATTACCATTAAGAAAAGTGAATAGAGCTGGATATGGTGGAGCATAAAAACTCTTATCAAACCTGAAAATGCAAACTGGCAGGTAAAGTGCAGTGAAAAGCACAAACAGTATTCTAGGAAGAATTGAATAACGTTATCTTTATAGGTCAGACTAGGCAAACTTTAAGCAGACAAGCACATGTGTGAAAGACAATTTTATGTCACTGACTCTCTTAGATGAAGGCAAACTAATAAAGAGACAGTGAGAGTTCATGGTTTTCCTGCATAACTAAAATGGCAGCAATAGAAAATTCCAGAGTGACAATCCACAGTGCATGAGAAGTTATGGAACCTGATGAAGATCCTTATGATGTTATTGTTGATTAATATTTTCTATTAATCATGAACTTTTATTCAACTTTTTAGCATGCATGATTGTTAAAAAATGGCAAAACTGGAAAACTGTAATGAAATGAGGTCTCTTGTGTTAAAGGATTGGTAAATAGGATGTGAATTTTACATGGGATTAGTTTCAATTATTCTGAGAAGAAGTCTAATAAGTGGTAGTGTCTCATTCCAACATCTGGATATAAATTTAGGAGTGCCTTACTTTGGCAGTCACAATGCTATTAAGTATTAATAAATGACTTACATTTGATAACTAATATCAGGGCATTTTTGATTACATAAAATGTTTGCCATGCTGCTATTCATTTAATTTTGGCTGAAAAAGCATCGTGACTAGAATGGAAAAAGACATTAACGTAGAACTTTCCAAGCTGGGGGCTGCACCTCGAGCTATTTCAGAAATTGTAAAGTTCTGACTTGTTTTAGAAATTTTCATTTCAATTACAGCTTTCAACATAGAGTAAATAAATCTGCAGATGATCTGTTGAAGTTGCGAAAAATCAAGATTGAAATAAGATGATTATCAAATATTTTCTCACTACTTTATTTTGTTTTCTTATTGTGTCTTTTATTTTTCTATTCTTTATTATGTAAAGCACTTTGAGCTACTGTTTGTATGAAAATGTGCTATATAAATAAATGTTGTTGTTGTTGTACTCAAAGCGCTCATATGTGTATGTATGTATGTATGTATATATTCAAATACATTTAGACACAGTTAAGCATATACATTTGTACAGTCCCGATCAAAAGTTTAAGACCACTTGAAAAATGGCAAAAAAATCATATTTTGCATGGTTGGATCTTAACAAGGTTCCAAGGAGAGCTTCAACATGCAACAAGAAGAAATGGGAGTAAAACAAAACATTTTTTGAGCATCCAATTAATTGAAAATAACGATTAAATTGAAACAGGCTGTTTTACTGCGGATTAAAATTTTAGGACCACATGCCTTTAAAAGGCCAAATCTGTGCAAAGATGTGAATTCATTGTCATTTTCTGTCAGGTAGTCACACGTTCTGATGGCAAAGGCAAAAAAAACTCTCCCTTTTTGAACGTGGTCGGGTTGTTGAACTGCATAAGCAGGGTCTCTCACTCTCTTGAGATGGGACGCAGTAAGACAGTCATTTGGAATTTCTTAAATGATCCTGAGGGTTATGGAACAAAAAAGTCAAGTGGAAGACCCAAAAAAATTTCACCAGCACTGAGCCGGAGGATCCAATTGGCTGTCCGTCAAGACACTGGACGATCCTCGACCCAAATTAAGGCCGTTACTGGTGCTGACTGCAGCCCCATAACCATCAGACAGCATCTGAGACTGAAGAGCTTCAAAAACAAAAATCGTCTTCAAAGACTTCGTCTCCTTGAACGCCACAGAACTGCTCGTTTGGACTTTGCAAGAGAGCACCAAACATGGGACATTCAAAGTTGGAAGAAAGTTTTATTCTCTGATGAGAAAAAATTTCAGCTTGATGGTCCTGATGGTTTCCAACGTTACTGGCATGACAAGCAGATCCCACCTGAGATGTTTTCTACGCACCACAGTGGAGGGGGCGCCATAATGGTCTGGGGTGCTTTTTCCTTCAGTGGAACAATGGTGCTTCAGGAAGTGCAGGGACGTCAAACGGCCGCTGGCTATGTCCAGATGTTGCAGAGAGCATTCTTCATGACTGAGGGCCCTCGTCTGAGTTTTTCAACAGGACAATGCTACAGTACACAATGCCCGGAGGACAAGGGACTTCTTCCAGGAGAATAACATCACTCTTTTGGCCCATCCTGCTTGTTCCCCTGATCTAAATCCAATTGAGAACCTTTGGGGATGGATGGCAAGGGAAGTTTGCAAAAATGGACAGTTCCAGACAGTAGATGCCCTTTGTGCGGCTGTCTTCACCACTTGGAGAAATGTTCCCCACACACCTCATGGAAACGCTTGCATGAAGCATGCCGCAATGAATTTTTGAAGTGATCAACAAGAATGGTGGAGCTACTCAGTACTGAGTTCTTGTTTGGAAGTTTGATTTCTGTTTTGGGGGGGTTTACGGGTTTTTTTGGAGGTGTGGTCCTAAACTTTTGATCAGCTGTAAAACAGCCTGTTTCAGTTTAATCGTTGTTTTCATTAAATTGCATGCTCAAAAAATGTTTTGTCTCACTGCCATTTCTTCTTGTTGCATGTTGAAGCTCTACTTGGAACCTTGTTAAGATCCAACCATGCAAAATATGATTTTTTGCCATTTTTCAAATGGTCTTAAACGTTTGATCGGGACTGTATCATTGTTATTTTTTTAATATATACTATTATTTTTATTCTTACTTGTTATGTGTCTGCAAAGCATGAAGTACTTATGACTCATGCACAATTGATTAAAGTGTGCAGATGAAAAATACAGCATTCAAATAAAAAAAATGAAAAAACAAAACAAAAAAAAAACACCTGACTCTGTGCACACAAGTGATGCAAAAAAACACCAAACAAACTGTTCAAACATGTTAAATGCAATCATAAAATCACGTTAAGCCCTTGTTTGAGGAGGTATCTAAATGCATTTAGCCAACATCGTAAAGACTCCTTAAAATTGCAACTTTAAATCTGTTACAGTAAGAAAAGGAAAAATCTGAAAAATGTTAATGTATAAAATCATTTAAACATGTAAATTTCTGAAATTATTGATAAATGTTATCTTCTCTTGTATTTGACATATTAAATAAATGTTATGTCAAATACAAGAATTTTGGCTTTTTCTCAACTCCTAAAATCTAGCTACAGATGTAAACACACAGGTCCACTATGCTGGGGTGTTGAGCAGAAATTTGGAAGAACTTTTTTCCTTGCCAGGGAAAACATTTGGAAAGCACATTACCACAGCCTCTGTATTAAAACGTGCTGAAATACACTAACATCATGTTTAAACCTGAACAGGTTAAATTTTTATTATATAGAATGTTTGACTGGGTTGCCCAAACTGTACACCACAGCTATTTCAGTCAAGCCAACTGAGACCTTATAGGACATTCTGGATTATATTCTGAACCATCACCTTAGATCACCACCACTGAAATGACACAAACTGCAGATCCTCGTGGATGTCTGGTGTTGCATCTGTCCAGTAGAGTTTCTGGAATTTGCAGAATTTACGTTAAGGTGCACTGAAGCTATACTGGTGTGTCATGCTAGCCCCTGCTACCTTTTAAGACAGACGTTTCCTTCATGTCAGTTCTGTAGACAAGGACATTTTAGAGAAGGTTCAGAATTCGATTATTCAAGCGCAGTCTAAATATATATTTACTAGGCAGGATAAGACTGCAGACTGAAACTGTGGGGCCATGCTAAATCCAGAGAGAGAGAGAGAGAGAGAACTTTATTTGTCCCCTGGGAAGAATTTGGCTTTTTATAGAAGCCAGACAGACAGAGACAGGACTAAAGTAATTTAAATGTACAAACTGAGCAGGAAATTCTAACACTGATTTTTAAAATTAACTCATCCAACTGCCCCTTAGATCCAGTCAGAATCAAATTTGCGGAGACCTGATTTACCTTTCTTTGGATAGTTGTTCATAATGCCACAACCATATTATTGACAGTCATTGCTTCTGTTACCTAATGCAGAAATGTGATGAAGACCTAGTTGACATATCTGGGACCATTTTATTTTTCCTAGAGGATCAAGCAGTTGAAAAAAAAAATCAGGCTGGCTTTTACCTTGTTCAGAGCATGTAAGCAGCCTATTCATGCAATTTGTCATCAATATTTTTAATGTCTTCCAATAAGAGGAAAAGACACGGTTATTAGACTTTTGGATTTTTACAATCAGCTTTTGATGCTACCAGAAATTATTGCTCTTTTTATCTTTGGCACATTCTCTTTCCTACTTTTTCTCTTGCCACTCACCAACTGATGCTATATGTTCACTTCATTTCTTTATCTAGCAGTCTGATAACTACTTTACTTCCCTTATATATAGGATGTTGCACTCACCAATTTTCATTTCATAACCAAGCCTCAGTTTTGTCTCACACTCCATAACTGTCATGTAAAATTCTAATAGGTTTTAATAATTACTAGGCCTGTCCCCCATTTCATTCTTGGTCGGCCAAATCGCTAAACAAGGTACAACGCAACTTACCTTTCTTTTAAATTAGTTATACAAACCTGAACTGTGCATTTTGAGATTATGCAAAATTAAAACACACTTGCATGCACACTCACTTTATTCACTTACATCACTGTGATGCACCATTTTACAGTAATGAGCATCTTAATCATTACACCATTAGCACCTTTTTGGACTTGCTTGATCCTTTACACCTTAATACAGTCCAAATCGAGTGATCGGTTCTTCAATTCTCCCCTCATACTCTTTTTTTAAAGTAGTCATAACTTCTCCTCAATCCCTTCTACACTGCTCTTCTAAACAATATAGCTACAAAAGAAGCAAATCCTTGCAGGTCAGATCAAAGGCTATCCTATATTGGCTTTGCCTCAACTGTGGTGTCACTATTTTTCCAACTTACAGTTTAGTGTGTAGGAATGGAGGGAAATGGGACTAATTTGTCCATACTTTGTGCCACTTATTCTTGATACACCCAGCCTTTATTTTAAACAATATAGTTTACTTTAATCATCTTCCTCTTCTGTTTGATTAGCAAGCTCAGATTTAAGTGCACTCAAGTTTGCTTGTTCTACTAATGAGCAAGATATGCTGGATTTGTCCAAAAAAAATTTCTAATGCAAAAGGTTTTAGTTCTCTCTCAATGGAACAAAAAAAAAAAAAAACAGAGATATTACACAATCATCAACTCATTAAGGTTGGCTATTTCAGACTAGGAAGGGATACAGGATGTGGCTTTTCTTTCTCACCTTTGATGTTTGGCATTACTTGGAATATTTACAAAAACAATTAACTATTAAGGGAGAATAATGGCAGAGTTTCTTGCTGCTGCTGCCTCACTGCTTCAGTACTGGCATTAAAATCTCACCCTTAAAGCCACCTGTGTGGAGCTTGGACATTCTCTGTATGTTCATATGGTGTTCTCTTCTCAGCCAAAGACTGAGGTAGAGGTTGGGTAGGATTTTCTGTAATGAATTGGCCTAATATGACAGAGTGTATGATGGTTCCCTGTCCATTACTGGTTCTTGCCTTACTCCCTTATACTGCTGGAATTGTCTACACTGGACAATGCATCAGAAAATTAACAGAGGAGGAAAACTTTCTAAAGGTAAACCCTAAACAAAAAATGGTGAAAAAGTTTCAACAATTGCAAATAGTTCCCTGAACCCATTTATTCATATCTTAAAATAACTACTTGCTTTTTCCAAATTAACACATTTTAAAAGCTGTTGCAGTATTGACATTTATGATGTTACCTAAACAAAACATGACATTAAAAAAAAGTCATACAAACAATTTTAAATTCAAAGAGTTGCATGTGCAGTCTTGCTAATTTTTAGCAAGCAAATACATGCCATGTCTTATGCAATGATAAAAATAAAACATACACAAACACACACAAGTACTCACAGGCAAAAATGCTTGGGAGTATGCCCTGTATTTTACAAGTTGTGCGGATAGCAGTGGAAACAAATTACATTTTGTCTGTAACCATGTTTTAAATAAGAACGAAAAAAAAAAAAAAAAAAAAAGAGTGAATTGAGAGAACATACATCATATAAGTAATAATAATAAAAACATAGCTGGTTATTCAAAAAAGAAAAGAGGACACACTCATGCAGACCCAACTTGCATCTTGGTAACAAAGTTTTAAAAACATTCAAATCCACTAGATCCGTAGATCTGGTTTCTAGTGATGTGCGTTTACATTTTAGTCAGTGGATGTGAATTGAAAAAGAACATAACATTCACAGCAATGAAAAAGTCAATAAGCAGCAGTAAACCAGTCCCTTAAATAAAACAAAGCAATGAGACAGTGAGTATTTGAATCCACCCTTGCTATAGAAAACAATTCTTTAGATTCAAAAAGGTTTTTTTCATTTTTTTTAACAAATAAAAGGCATTTGATGGCAGGGTTGGAACCCAAAAAAACATTTTTGTTATGTTCATCTTTGTAACTGTCACCGGTCTGAAAGAATTCAATCAGAGGTTTGTGTAGCTCAAACTGAAACAGACCAGCTAGATCAGTCAAAAAAAAGCAACCCCATTTGGTTCATCCATTCTCCTGAAAAGTCAGCATCCCAGGTGGCGTCACAAGATTCTTTTAGCCCTTTTATGGCTCCAAGAGGTTGCTCAAGTAGGAAGAGCTCAGGATCGGCTCCGATCTGCCTGGTTTCCAACAAGCATTTTACTGTAGAGTTTCTGTTGTTCTTCTTTGAAAGTGTCTTTGACCTTTGCACGTTTCAAGCCTCCATCCCTATGGGAAGAATCAGAAGTATGATTGTAAGAACTGATGGTAACTAGGAGTCGCGAAAATAAGCATGAAGTGTGAGGGACGCCATGGTAAGAAGAGAAAGCCTATAGAAGTATATACATCTCAGAGACTGAGCATGCAGCAAGTAAAAAAAATAAATAAAAACTGCTTGCAAATATAAATAAAAGTTCAGTGTGATAAACTGATAACTTACCATCCATCAACTAAATAACCCTTTGTTCATGTGGTACACATTATGGTAAATAAAACCGTCATGATACTGGTTTTCTTGCTTCCAGTTAACAAGGACAAACACTGTATTTTAAAATATCTACAGTTTAGCCTGTAATAACAGGAGCTGAAAGAAGAGTTCAATAAATCATATTTCTTTATCTTCACTGTACAGACAAGGCTTCTTTTTATCTTTCCATTCTGCCAACATTAGTAAATGGACTAATCAAAATAAAAGTACTAAAGAAGGCAAACTTAAACAAATGTCTGAACTGATAAACAGGACAAGTTTCATTAAACACTTAAATGTACAAAAATCTAGTGGAAAAAGAAAAAACACAGTATGTTGAATAAATGGTGTGCAACCATAAAATATAAAGACTCTGAAATGCTATTCATAATTTAAACCATTCCACCAATATAACTGATGCTCTTCATGAAACAAGTCTGGAGTTAAGAGTGACATCCATATTTTTGATCCTGTATATTTAGTAAAATTTAAGTTCTATTGACTGTTCTGCCATCACCTGGCAAATATCAGAACTTTAGTTTTAGCAAAACAGCAATAAAATTATGCAAACATTATAGAAAAAAAATCCCCAAGTAGGGGATTACATGATATTGCAAAATACTACTTGTGAATAAGTTCACATAATTTGTTTGAAGTCAGCTATATTCATAGTAAGTGTAACCTAACAGGAAATTGCCACAGTATTGTTATCTACATTCTATCACCAAATGTATATTTGAGAGAAGAAAAAAATTTGGCATACTTACCATAGCAAGTCTACCAAGCCACCTTGATGTGCAATTGCTGATTTGACACGATTAGCAAACTGGACAGCATCCTCCCCTTCCTGTGGAAAGAGGAAGCCAGTTTATCTCATCTGCTAACCCCTTATACAAGGCTTTTGTTTAACTATTTTAACTCCTTTGAGTATATACTGTAAACAGTGCCATTAAAATGAATATCTCCAGAGAAATGTTCCACATTATTGCATATTTCTTACACTACATTTATTAAAATCTCTTTACAGGTATATGAGGAACAAATATGTATGAAGTTTGGTGCTTCTTTCATTTTCTCAGTGTGCAAAATAATAATTCAATAGTCGGGTTTAAAAAAGGTACTGGTACAGCCCCTTGTTGGTAAACTAGGTTCAATTATCATTAAAACTAACAGTGCTACCCATCTAAGACGGTAAAAATCTATGTAATCAATGTAGACCTCTGCGTTAACGTTTGCAGCGCCATATACCATTTGGTATGGGATTAATAAAAACAGTCTTAATGTTCCTGATGCACCATACATTGGAATGAGAAATGCAATGCATTTTATTACTATAAATGTTTGTGATGAGAGACAAAGGAACTGGATGGACACATCTTTTTATAAAAGTGGATTATGTTCAGTTGTTTAAAAACAGTTGTTAACAATAATGCCTTATTTGGACAGTCTGATATACAGTACTGTTTTGTTGGAAATATGAGCAAAACATTTTAGGGTCAGAAGATGAGATGCAGTTAAAGAACAAAGCAATGGTCAAAACTAAAGTCAAAAAAGAGAAAAATAAGAAGTGTCAAAAGCCCAATATGTGAGGGGAAAAAAGGCAAAAAATTGACCTAGGAGATCAGAAAGAATAGAAAAATCAAAAAGCACAAAAAAAGGATGTGCTTGTTTTTGGTCTGATATCCTCTTTCTCGGTTAGAGGTCATACAAAGTTGTGACCTTTCAATGCCAACGCACAATAGACATCACATGTTGTGGAACAACTGCGGCAAAAACAGCATTAATCAAAATTCAAAATCACACATACCCTTTAATAATAAATGTATAATAATTTAAGGAAATTGTTCACGAAATTAAACCCCAACAGCATTCAACAGCACTATTAAAAGGCAAGGGGAAAATAAAATGAGAAAATAAATTATCCATGAAGCAGCGTAAGACGCCCCATCCCAAAATAAATGCAACTAGCCTGGACTGGCTCTTATCATCAAAGACATGTTGCAGCTGCACACATTTATGATTCACAACATCTTAAGATCAAAAGAAATCCCAAATAACCATATAAGTCAAAGTATTAACCAAATTCCTATTAAAGATGTTGCAAAAAGATCTGGAGAAGTAGTTCATGGAATAAAGCTTAAATATCTCATTCTACAGTGGCTGATCAATTACTACAGGAAACACATTCTTAAAGTATTGCTGATAAAGGTGGCATAAATAATTGTTTGAGTCTTAAGGATGAAACTTTTTTCACACTGAGGACTGTGAAACATACAGTTCTCTTTAATAAATTCTGTACTTCAACATATTTCTTTTGGGGCATTTTTTTATCTGAGCCTTGCCCCAACAGAATAGGTTTACTATACTTGAGAGGGCATCACAGACTGCAATAATCAATTTAGTGTGATGAGGTTAAGCCTACTAGAGCTCTAACCATAAAATGTTGCAGTCCATTGCATACTATCATGTCATACCCTGTAGTTTATTACAAAGTTGAACAGCCAGGCAAGCTCACAAAGGAAACTAACCAAATATTAAAACTTCTTATAATCTTGTATTTAGATTAAAAATCATTTTACTAATTATGGGTTCTTCTTGTTCATCTAAGTAGTGTTGCAATTGTTACTAACCTCTCGGACCATAGGAGGAAGATACCAAACACTGCAAACAATCGCCCAGCTGCTCATCATTCTCAAGAGGTAGTTGACCATGCCAAATTTGCTGCTGTTCCAGAAAGCATCCCCAAATCGAGGGTCATACTGCAAGGAAAAAAATGTTTATTTACAACATGAATAATTCAACATTAGTTTTCATTCTATGTATAAACACCATTAAGAAATGTTAAAATTACTTTATTTGAATTAAAGGTATTTACATATGCCTTACTTTTAAGCCACTACTTTAGTATGAACAAACACTGAGAATTCATGCTCACTTGGCACTTTCAGCACTACGGAAACCAAAATACATTTGTAAAATTGGTAAGTCGGTTTCAGAAAGGCCAAAGAAATGTGTTGATAATCATCTAGTTGGTCTTAAACTGAAGCTGCTAGCTACAAATGATTCATGCATTCTTGACAATGTTTAGCATTCTGGGATTGCAATAAGTGCTGCAAAAGCTTACATTAACTAAATATAGCCTTTTACTTGCATAAAGGCTACATGTCTGGAAGACCCAAGTATAACAACTGCTATGTATGAAGAGAAAAAACTTTTTGCAGCATCTCGTATGCTAAGGGCACAAACATCATATAATGTAAAGTATACATGAATGAAGAAGTAGGAGCAAGAAAGTGTACTGAAGAAAGCAGAACTTTTCATATTATGGTATTACTTTATGATCCCAGGTAAGAGATACCAGGTAATGGAACTGAGTGTTTTCCTTTTGTATGTATAGATAATTTACCAATCACTTGGCCATTAATTCGAAACTAAAACTTTTGCTTCACCATATTTATGATACCCACACTTTTTCATTACTAATACATTTATCACAAACAGTGTCAAAAAACAAAAAAAAAAAAAAAACAACATGAAGTCACTAAAGCACAAACACATGAAAAAGTAGATGAATGGTGAGATGCTATGTACGATGGCTCACCCATTAACATATATCACCTCTGGCTATTATTATATATGCGTTAATCATAAGATGAATATGCTACATAAAGAACACTATATTCATGTATTGAGATTAATTACCTTTCGATTGAGAGACTTTGCAAGTAGGAATTTATATTCGAATGCTACATAGTCCTATTTACTGCCACAAAAAAGCATCAAAATGAATGTTTATAGTATAACTAACTTTGACAAAGAAGATTTAAACCACTAAAAATGTGAATGTATACAAATACTCTTCAGATCCTTTTATGCCCTTATTTGTAAGATGACTGTAATATAATAAGCTGAAGAAGTAATGGAGACTTAGGGATAAAATACATAAAGGGAAAGAAAATCTAAGGAATGTACAGTATATGCATTCATTAATTCTAGTTGGGGAGCTAAGGAAACCCAGAGGTGTGTGAGCAAGACAAAATTATTTTAATTTTTAACCTCTTTCTTTCAGTACTGGGATGCTGGAAGAAGAGGACAGAGCCCATCCTGGCATCACAGGTGAAAGAGAGAAACTGATCTCAGACAACATGCCATTCCATTATAGGACATACTAATTCATACTAACACTCACTCATTCTTCTGCTACTACTACTGCTGCTGTGAGAATTAAGACAACCAATTAATCTTACTTGTAAATATTCTTAATGTGGGAGGAAACCAAATTATTAGCGTAAGAAAAATGTACATACACACAGTGGCTGAGAACCTCTACAACTGAGAGGCATCTTCATGGGCATTCAGACCAGTTATCCTTTAATTCATTCAATCCATCTATTTAACCCAACTTTAGGGTTGGAAGAGTCTAGAGCTACTGTAAGCAGTACTAGGTTCAAGGCAGGAAACAACTTTGGACTGGGCACCCAATTCACCATAGTGTTCAACTGTGTTCACAACTATGTTCCTTCATACTGTTCAGTTTTAGGTTGAACATTATACTATCAAGCACATCTTTTGGATGTATGAGGAAACGGTACACAAAATTAGTTGAAGAACATCATGATTTTGGTAAGGATACTATGATCTCTCTCACAAGATTGCCCTTCACAAGACTTCTTTCATTTTTCCCAACAAAGTTTTTTGGACTTTTTTTTTTATCATCTTTCAAGATTCAAGGCTGGAAGACTGTCAAAAAACAGGGCCTGTTAAAGCCTATTGTGGCATTCTTTGTGGAGTTTTGGGCTATACAATAAATAAATTGTTGTTGTATGGTGATTATCACTGTGACACTACACTGAACAAAACAAAGCAGACATAACTTGGAACTTTGGAAGATATCAGGGTGTCTGGAATTTGGACCTACCTTGATTGCAACTGGGTATACTGTGGCTCCAATTTCAAAACTTCCTTTTTTAAACATCATTACTGATGTATTGTTAATGCATGTCCCTGTTAAAATGAAAAAGAACAACCAATACACATCACGATTTTCACAAAGAATGAACAAAATAGGCCATAAACCAAAAGTGTATATTTAGCAAGCATCTTTTTAAAATCTTTAAAAAAAATAAAAAATCAAAAGTAGATTGCATGTGCTGCACATATATTGAATTCACCATACTTAAAGCATTTTTCTTATAGTATATGGTCTTACAGGACCATAGCATTCATACTGGTAGAGTCTGGAACAGTCTTTATCTATAAAACAAAATGCCACTCAAAAGCCACAGATACTGAAAATAGTGAAAACATATTCAAACTTAATTATCTTCCTAGACTCTTGTAATGGCCTACTTCAAGAAGTCAGTGGAAAAAAACAATGATTATTCCAATCTGCGAGGAGGAAGAGTTCCAAAAAACCTATGAACTGCACAGTATGCATTAGCTAAAATGCTGACTTACAGTACATAGTCAGTTTTCTGAGTTTGTGTTTCTCCATCGAGGTAACAATTACTTTAAATATATATATTACTAACAAATAATCTGTTTCTTAGCAGAATCCTAGAGGGTGAATGGGAGTTTGTCCAACCAGTCTACACGTGTTTTGTGGACTTGGAAAAGGCATTCGACCGTGTCCCTAGGGGAACCCTGTGGGGGGTGCTCCGGGAGTATGGGGTACTGGACCCTCTGATAAGAGCTGTTCGGTCCCTGTACAACCGGTGTCAGAGCTTGGTCCGCATTGCCAGCAGTAAGTCGAGCCAGTTTCCAGTGAGAGTTGGACTCCGCCAGGGCTGCTCTTTATCATCAATTCTGTTCATAACTTTTAGGAACAGAATTTCTAGGCGCAGCTAGGGTGTTGAAGGGGTCCGGTTTGGTACTCAGGATTGGGTCACTGCTTTTTCATCAGGCCGTGATCTTCAGCTCTCTCTGGATCGGTTTGCAGCTGTGTGAAGCGGCTCGGGTGAGAATCAGCACCTCCAAATCCGAGACCATGGTCCTCAGCCGGAAAAGGGTGGAGTGCCCTCTCAGGGTTGGGGGAGAGATCCTGCCCCAAGTGGAGGAGTTTAAGTATCTCGGGGTCTTGTTCATGAGTGAGGGATGAATGGACCGTGAGATCGACAGGCGGATCGGTGCGGCATCTGCAGTGATAAGGGCTCTGCCTCGGTCTGTCATGGTGAAAAAAGAGCTGAGTCTCAATTTACCAGTCAATCTACGTTCCTACCCTCACCTATGGTCATGAACTATGGGTAGTGACTGAAAGAACGAGATCGCGAATACAAGCGGCTGAAATGAGTTTCCTCCGCAGGGTGTCTGGGCTTTCCCTTAAAGATAGGGTGAGAAGCTCAGTCATCCGGGAGGGGCTCAGAGTAGAGCCGCTGTTACTCCGCATCGAGAGGAGTCAGATGAGGTGGCTCGGGCATCTGATCAGGATGCCTCCTGGACGCCTCCCTGGTGAGGTGTTCTAAGCACGTCCAACCGGGAGGAGGCCCCGGGGAATAGCCAGGACACGCTGGAGGGACTGTGTCTCCCGGCTGGCCTGGGAACTCCTTGGGATTCTAACGGAAGAGCTGGAAGAAGTGGGCGGGGAGAGGGAAGTCTGGGCCTCTCTGCTTAAGCTGCTGCCCCCGCGACCCGACCCCGGATAAGAGGACGGATGGATGGATGGATGGATGGATGGAGGATTTTCATGTAAAGAGTTTGGACTAATTGAATCAATTTTAATGATGCTAAAGCATTGCTCTTTATGATACTTAAGAGAACCCAGAAAGCCTTATCTTTAAATACTCTGAAAAAGTAAAAATGTCAAACTACAAATTAACTAAATTTCATGAATTTTGAAGAAATTCCACTAATTTTGCTTTTATAAAATTTTAACAATCATGGTGATTAAAAATGAAGTGAACTCTGCCTGAATTCCACATTATCTCACAAGAACCCTGCTTATTGACAGTTCTGTCCCTTTATTTCCAGGAAATATAAAAGCAGCACTTTTCTGCACTTTTTTTGGGAATCTAACAGTGATATAAATCAATCCAATTCTTTATGGCAAAGAAACACTCATGGGAAACATCAGCTGCATCTAACTTATTTACATCTGTCATGACCAATAAACCTTGTGGCACTTACTGCAAGGTCAAATTTCAGCACATAACACAGACAAACATTACTACAATTAAGTACAATATATCTAAATTCTCTGCTAGATAGGAATGGTATATTAGTTTTAATAAGCATAAAA